>NC_034412.1:17046526-17122970 GCF_002078875.1 Numida meleagris | reverse complement strand
TGTCTTTGTAGTTTCTTATCGTTCCCCTTTCACTGTTTTACCATTTGTTCTTCTCTTACTGACTTGCAACAATCTGATAATGGAGAGCTAAACTAAACAATGTCTGGCAGTGAAGACCCTGCTCAAGGCCCCTGACTCCCTAATTCATCTGGCAGTGAAGATAAGCTAAGTAATTTAGTGGACAGTTAAATTAAGACCCAACTCAGGGCCCCTAACTCCCTAATTCAGTGGTTCGAGCTTTTGGAAAGAGAAGAGTTTAAAAGAATTAAGAGCCTTCAGTATGTTAATGTATCCTTAGGAATTAGTTTCTCCCCCTGATAAGCTGCAGACTTATTTAAAGTAAGACTAAATTACCATGGAAGCATGGAATTGTTAAGGTTGGAAAAGACCTGGAAAGATTATCAATTCCAACTGTCAGCCATAGCTGCTGTTGTTTCCTTTGTAAGGTTTGAGATGATACATACAATAAAGCCATGAATTCATAGAAGCACAACACACAGTTGGAAGTTCAACTATTAATATTTATAGAATTTACCTGAGAGGTTGCAACAGGTTCTCTATTAGTCATGCTCATGTTGGTTGGACCTGAAAATGTAGTGGTCAGTGTGGCCACCATGCCACTAGCAAGCTACGGTGTACTAAATACTGCAAGTTCAGCCTTTCATGAAACTTAAAAGGAAAACAGACTCAGAATAAAAGTAGAACTTTATCATAAAGGCGATGGCTATAGTTTGTCTCTGAGTATTCTTTGTCTATAATTTAAGTTATTAGCAGCTATACAAATTAGATAAATAGTTAGCTTCCAAAGCCCATTTATTAATGACAGAATACTTTTTTTCATTGGAAATGCTAAGTTCAATATATTTTCCATATGCTTTTTTCCCAACTTGGATATAAGATGAAATGCTAATGTAACTAAGACACATGCACAGGCCTGCACAATGAAATGTTACTGGTAGTCAACTATTTGTCATGAAATACATCATTACTTTATTTTGTAAAAGAAAACTCCTCCCTCCTCAACTGCATTGTAAAATATTAGTGACATTATGTTTATCAGCACCACTGAAAGATTAGAAATTATTACCTCCTACTCAACAGCAGGGGCTGAAAGCTTCCTTTGTCTGTTGCAAAAAATATATTTTGAGGGGGAAACATCAACTGTTGTAGAGATTAAATTTTTGACAACTATTTTTTCCTCCCCCGCTCCAAAAGCGCATGTATACGTAGACAAACATTTGCCATTTGAGTGATATATTCTTTTCCCAAGTATGAAAGAGGTAAAACACAACCATATTTACTGTGAGCAACCTTTACTTAGGTTTGCAATATAAAAAGTTCTCATAGTGTCCATATACTAACTCTTATTGTAAATTTGTTTTAGCCATTGCAGGAAATGAGAGTTTGTAGCCAGCTAATTAGTATTTTCTTAATGACTTATGTTTGAATTTTAATGCTGAAAAGCAGCCTCTGAAAGTGCTATGTATGCAGTTCAGCAATGTAGACTTGAAATGAACAAATGGTTGAGTATTTCACATTCTGGCCTGGAGTGAAGAACAAAGCATGCCCTGTTTTGAAAGCTACTTCAGCACATGCTTAAGCATATAGAGAATTTCTACTCTCTGGTAGCTTTGAGATAGAAGTGAAGGAAATGGAAGAAGTGCATAGCTGTGTATCTTTTACCACCATGTGAGATCGAGGGCATACTGCATCAGACAATGCTAATGGGGAGAGACAATTAAAAGCCTCATTTGTCCTTACTAAATCCAGTCCTGATGAGGAATCCATGCCATGTTCTAATTCAGGAGAGGAAAAGCCTTTCCTTTGAATGATAGAAGATTAGGTTGGAATGGTCTTCTGGTGTTTACGTATTCCAATCAAAGTCGGGCCAACTGTGAGGTTACACCAAATTGCTCAGGGTTTGTCATGCTGAGTTTTGAAAGTTTCCAAGGATGGTGATTCTACAGTGAATTCTGCCAGTAGATATATATATATATGTATTCTCTGCCCCACCAAGAGTGGCCACCTTTCTAAGTTTTGGGCACCATGATACAGGAGGGACAAGAAACTATTAGAGAGCATCCGAAGGAGGGCTACAAAGATGGTGAAGGATCTAGAATGCAAGATGTATGAGGAGCGGTTGAGATCCCTTGGTTTGTTCGGCTCAGAGCACAGGAGCTGAGCAGAGGCCTCATGGCAGCTGCAGCTTCTCACAGGGAGCGGATGGACAGCGCTGAGCTCTGCTCTATGTGACAGCTACAGGGCCAGAGGGAATGGCATGGAGCAGTGTCAGGGGAGGGGCAGATGGAGGTCAGGGAGAGGTTCTGCTCCAGAGGGTCGTGGGCGTAGAACAGGCTGCCAGGGCAGTGGGCATAGCCCCGAGCTGCCAGAACTCAAGGAGCATTTGAACACTGCTCTCAGACATAGGGTTTAGGTGGTCCTGTGTGGAAGCAAGATTTGGATTTGATGATCCTCTTGGGTCCCCTTCAAGCTCAGGAGATTTTATGATTCTTTGTGATTTATGGTGCTGGAACAAGTTGCGTAGTGATGTGGTTGATGTTCTGTTCCCGGAGACTGTCAAGGCAAGGCTGGATAAAGCCCTGGGCAACCTGATCTAGCTGTGGTGTCCCTGTTCATTGCAGGGGAGTTGGACTAGATGGCCTTCAGAAGTCCTTTCTAAGTCTAGTGTTTCTATGATTCTCTGTTTTTGCTTTTTTTAATGCAACCTTCTGATAAGAGTCAAACTTGGATCCTGTGGGAGTAAGCACAACTCCCATTTTTCAGAGTTTTCACTGGCACAAGAATGATGCTTTCTTCCTCTTTTACACTGAACTGTGTCAGGTTTGATGATGCTGAGGATGTCAGTGTATTATTTCCCTTCTGCATGCATGAAGCCCACCCATCTGATGCTGAAGCTGTGGCTATCATTCGCATTCAGTCAGATTCAAAGTATCTGGTAGTCTGATTCTGCACTGTTTGAGGTCAGTGACAAAACAGTGACTGGTTACTAAGTTACTATAGTGGCAGGAAAGAAAGAAGAGGATTTACTGACTGTCTAGTTTTCCTCCCAAGTTCACTTTAACAATGCCAGTCCCTGTTCAATGCGACCTGGAATGGCAGTGCAAAACAAAAACCTTTCTTCTATCTCCTTCCTTTTAATTCCTCAAGATTTCTTTCCTCCAATAGGAATAATCAGTAATTTGTTTTCATTTGACATTTCAAAAGCTAAACCCCAGACCAAACCTTTAATTGCATCCTTTTAAAGGCCATACAGTAGTGTTAAGCTAAGTAGTAATGAGTTCAAAAAGGATCTGAAAGTCTTTGCTGAGAACAGCATCTCTGACCTTGTAGACTCAACTGTACTGGGCAAGAAACTGTGATTTATGCCTTTATAGAAAACATACTATTTGCATCTTATTAGGGCTCCCTGCGAAGGAAAAAAATGTTGTGGAGACCAGGAAATTTCTTGAAGTGCTTTACCTGGAGGTCAGTGGAAGTTAGTTCATAAATGAAGAAATTCCACATACATTTTGATGCTAAAATTGTGACAACTTATGAAGTTTGATATTACTGTATCTTCCTGTGGATGGTGATTTTTTTTTTTGAAGTGGTGAACATATTTTCCAAGAATACTGTATACATTTGTAACATGTATGTTTGTGCCAATAAATCTCGTTTTAAGTAGATGCTTTTTGTTTTGTTTCTATTCTGAATACACACAGTTAAGCAGAGTTAAACAGTTTCAGCTTTCATTCCCTCTTTGTGTTATGTGTACTTCCAGAAATTAAGATTTTCTAATTCACTCTGAATTTTTATATATGTATAATTTATATATTAATTTACATATTCTTATATATTCACTCTAACAGAAAAGTAAAAAAAAACTTCTGTTGTAAAACAGCAATGAACTCCATGTACAAAAAAAAAAGGAGAAGGGAAGCAGTGGAGACAGTAGTATAATCATTAAAGAATTGTCATTAAAGAGAAGCACACGAGAAAATGCATTTATTACATTTGACCTTATTCTTACATTTCCCCATAGAGAAATATATTCTCCTGTTAATAAAGCCCAGTTAACTAAGGGAACTCACTGCCACAGAGTTTTGCTAGTTCAGGAATTGTGTGTGGAGAAAGAAGGGTTTTTTTCCTTTTTTTTTTTTTTTTTTTTTTTTTTTTTTTTTTTGTGAGTGGGATACAGACTCTCAGGATTGTCTTCTACCTTAACCTGAAACAGCTGATGCTTGCAACTGGTGTGATGGCTTAATGGGGCACTAACCATTACCATCCTTATCACTAATGAGTAATTAAGCTCTTAGAAGGGACAAGAGTTGGAAGCTGCTTTTGTCCCCTCCTAGTGACCACACCTATATGTTTAAATATATAAGCATCACAGATAGGTAGATAATTCTAGATAGCTCTATGCCTTCGTGCATATGAGATATCATTCAATAGTTTTAAACTGCCTGCAAATCATCTCAATGCATGTGAAGGGTACGGTCATCTCCCCACCTAGACACACCAGAACAGGCTATACCAAAACGTGACAGTGCTGTTTTAGTAAAGCAACAGCTTTTTCCTTGGTAACTCGTAGCACACCTGGCAATAAACTGGGGGCACTATGACTCCATAAGAAGCTAGGAAAAAGTAATTATTGATTTCTTTCATACAATGCATATTCTCATCTACGTGAAGTAGCATATAAGGACTGAATACAGTGAATTATGTTGTGTGGTGCATGTAAATGTGACATTGAAGAACACAGGAAACTGATCAAAGCCAAAATAAGGCTTACACTAATAATGAAGAAATACTCAGTTCTCTTACAGTCAGGTTAGGTAGTTAGCTCAGTTTTGCTGAAAGACAATGGTTCCATTTCCCACTTTCTAGCTTACAGGGAACTCTAATAAGTGATGAAATCAAGTAAAAATGAAATTATATGTAGTGGAGAGATTAAGGGGAAGATAGCAGGACTAGTAAGTTTATATGAAAAATCAAATGTATTTTTGCATGCTGTCTGAATAGCAGTTTTGCATAATTCATGGAAGTTCAGGGAGAAAAAAGGGCTGTTTTTCAGGAGTTACTAAGTTAACGGGGTGAACAGCTCTGGGACTTGTTTATGTTTTGGAATGTAGTTCAAAGACAAAACAAACCTTGAAGTGGCCGTATATACTTAGCTTTCTGAGCTGAACTACATGGAGGTAAGTGAACGAACAAGATGCTTTTAAGTGCTCCTGACATATTTAAAATTTCAAAGATTTCAAGTCTCATGATTTAGGGAAAAATATATATAAAAAAAAAGGTTAGAACTGCAATCTGAGGATAGAAAAATCTCTAATCTTGAGATTATTCAAGCTCTATATGAAACATAAGATAGGCAGTGATGATAACTGTGACAAAAAAAATAAAGCTTTTTTTGCTTTCTGAGATCTTTCAAATCTAGGAGAATGTAACCTTGTAATGGCACCTGTGATTTGGGCAGTGATTATGAGAAGCTCTTACACCTGCAAACATTAACACATTTTACGATGGGAATTTCCTGGTATCAATGGCACTCAGTTATTACTGTTTTAAAACAACTAGAATGACTCTGCAGAAATAACACCCTTTCTTTCTCCCTCAGCATCTGAACAGTCTAATTATAATTTAGCAGCCATCAGCTGAACTGCTTAATAAATGCAGGTAAGCCTGGCTTTTCTACTTTCTGTTGGCCATATTACAGCTTTTTTCTGTTGCATGGAGTCAGTGGATTTGGGAATTAAATTTCTAGTGCTTATCTAGGTTGTTCTTTTTACTAGATGATGTACAATACATAGTTACTTGCATACTGTGGGTAAGCCTCAAAAAACACCTACTCCACAGTCTGGCTTCACCAGGAGCGTGGAAAGGATGCCCGGATATGCAAGGATGGAGTCAAGAAAGCCAATGCACAGGCAGAATTTAACTTGGTGAGAGATGTGAAAAACAAGAAGGATTTCTTTACATGCATTGGGAAGAAGAGACAAGCAAAGGAGAGTGTATCCCCTCTAATAAATGAAAAGAGAGAGCTGGCCTCCTCTGATATGGATAAGGCTGAGGTACATAACAAGTTCTTTGCCTTGGTCTTCATGGCCAGTCAAGTTTCTCATGACTCTCATGTCCCTGAATTTCTAGGTGAGGGTCAGAGGAGCAAAATCCCTCCCAGTGTAAGAGCAGAGCAAGTCTAAGACCACCTCATGAGGCTGAATGCATACATGTCTATGGGGCCTGATGGCACACATCCCAGGGTTCTGAAGAAACTGGTTGATGTGGTTGTTGAGCCGCTCTCCATCACATTTGAAAAATCATGTCTGTCAGGTGAAGTCTCTGGTGACTGGAAAAAGGGAAATATCACTCCCATATTCAAGAAAGGGAGGAAGGAAAACTTGGGAGACTACAGGCTAGTGAGCCTCCCATCTGTGCCTGGGAAGAACATGGAGTGGATCCTGGAAGAGATGTTAAGGCACAACTGAGATGAGGAGGTGATCCAAGACAGCCAGCATAGCTGGCCAGAGATTTTCAAGAAATATGTAGGCGTGGCACTTAGGTATATGGCTTAGTGGGTTTGGTGAGGACGGGCTGACTTGAAGCTCTTGTAGGTTTTTTCCAGCCTTAATTATTCTATGATTCTATAGTTCATGTCCTCCTTTGTCATCCTAGCAGTCCATTTCTGCACATCTGCCAATTCCACTACTTATGACCAGGGCAGCAGTAAGTGTTCTCATCCAAGTTGAGTGTGGCAATTGAGGCACGGACTCGGTTGCTAGCGCAGGACCACGACCCTCTGTTGTACGTGCTTACAACCTTTTATACCCATGTAACAACCCCTTGGTCACATGTCCTAAGGTCTTTTGTTAGTCAAAGTATGGGGTTAGTCTGTTTTCCCACATCTCCTCCTTCTTTATTAGTTTGAACAACAAGCGCTTGGTTGATCGCCTTATTAATATAATACAAGGAATACATACCAAAAAGCATGCAAAAACCTGAAGACACATTCACTGTTATCTAAAACCTATCTATGTTTTCTCTAGAAAATGTTATCAGTGATGGCACGCACGTTGCTTATGTTGAGAAATAATATTAACACAAACAGCAACCTCAGTAAACTGAAAACATTTAGCAAGCTACCCTATGAAGTTATCTGGGAAGGATAATTTTACTATCACCATTTGTTTAAACAGTCATAAAGCAAATCACAACAAATTTAACATCTTCTGCTACTGAGCCGCTAAGGGAAAAGCACAAGTTGCCTGGGTGTAAGATTCCCTGAGGTAGCTGTCGCATTGCTTGACGCTGGTTACTGCCTGCAGTATAATTGCACCAAGTGGATCCACAGCCCGGCTGCCTCCGTAAGCCTTCTCTGTACAAGTGACTCGGCTTTTGCTGCTGACACCCCCGGTTCCTACCGATCCTGTACTAGGGGGGTGGTGTGTTGGCCTGTGGCGTTGGTGAGCGTATTCTCTATCGCCTTTTGTTGTGCAGATTCTCTCCAAAAGCCCATCCACATCACGTACTGAGTACTTGTCAAAAATCAATTGTGCCAAAGTCTTGCAATCACGAGGACAAAGAGTGTAACTTTTCATAACAGAGCCCAACAGATTACTGGTATAGGGGGAGCTGAGCCCGAATTCAAAGACCGCTTTCCGGAGCTCTTTTACTATTTGAAAGCTTATACCCTCCCATTTGGGGCACCTATTAGGTTCGTAAATCACGGGGCAGGCGAGAGCCGAATGCAATCTCTGAACCATGTCAAAGTCGTCGTCCCCTCCACCTCTTTGCGGATCGCACACAAATGTCACCCAGATCTCCCACAAGTGAGGGCTCACTAAATGCTTTATGTGTTAGCACAAAGATTCCATTGCCTCTTTTAAAGTAAACTGAAAAATCCTACAGGTATGTTAGTATTACTTACAACTGTATTTAACGCTGTCAATATCACCTCTGCTTCCATGGCAGTCATCCTGATACTATATCCATTGTTTCACTTATTCTCTTTCTCTTACTTCTGTAGTTTTGGGCAATACAAAAATTTATCATTAGTGAAACCACTGTAAGCAGTACCTTTAAGGACGAATTTAATCTAAATCCTCCTGCCTCTATCAGCATAAGTTTTAGGGTTTTCTGTTTCACTCAGGAGTATAAGGCCTGAGTAATTCCCCCATCCCAGGTATTCATATACAAAAAGCAAAAACTTACTTACTTCCTGCACAGGCATTTCTTGACCACTCAGACATGTAACCACTTTGAACACTAATGCCAGTTATAAATGAGATGCCTAGGTTTATCAGCTAGATGGAAGAAATACAGTAGCAGCCTTTTCTGAGAATTAGAAATGGCATTACTGGGGAGATACAGGCAAAAACAATGTGCTCAAGCAATATGTTGATCTGCAGCTAAGCCTAGAACTTAAAGCCCTATGGAGTAAGAAAACCAAGCTGGCTCTGTTTAAGTAGCATTGCTGCATTTCTGTGGTGCTGTGCCCGTTAGGAGCCGCCCTTCGCTGTATATAAATTTATCAGCTCTTGTGTAGGATACTGAAGCGTTTTCTGATGACGCTAAGACGCCATTGTTTTACAGACATCCCAGTGTCTGGAATTTACCACAAAATAATCTTTTCACAGTTAGATCATTAATACACGATTAAGAGCAGCATGAACTCTTCTTCTTCAGCCTAGTATGGCTGTACAACACATCACAATTACACCATATGTTCCTGAAACTAGGAGTGCAAAAAGTTACGTTATCATAAAGCGAGCCTTTCAAATACAAACCTTAACCTATCTGCTCTTGTTTGACCTAGGCAAGAGGGAGAAGTCAAGCCTCAGAATATCTTAAGTGGCAGTTTCTATTCCTGATTGTTTTCTCTGTGAGACCTGAGAGAATCCGTGGGAGCTTTCAGAACTCTTCCCTTTCTTAATGTGCTGGCAAGATCAGGCACATCACAATGCAATGTCAGAAAGAAGATTGCCTTTTAAAATTTGTTTTCTTTTAAAAAATAAATTAAAAAAAATATCATGCTTTTGAATTCCTACAATGAAGGAAAAAACAACCACCTATCAGCCCTCTCCGCGCCGCAGCAGGGCTGCGGCCCGCAATGAGCCTGCGCGGGGCTCCCCCTGCTGCGCGCCGCGGGGGATTCCCGGCAGCGGGAGCGGCCTAAGCAAGCGGCTTTGCGCTGCCACAGCATGGGCACTGCCGCTCATCGCTTCTTGTTCTAGGGAATTTATTTCACAATTATGCCAAGATAGACTAACAGTGTCAGACTTAATCGCAAATTCAAAACAAATTCAGTTGCAATTTATCTGCACAGAACTAATCTGCACTATCTGCCCCTCAGGTTAACCATTCTGCTGTAACTGGTATTGATTTTAACACTTTTCAGCTTGTTCTTCCCCTGTACGTTAGTTAATTCAGACAGACTTCAGATTTCTCAAGTGGTCTCAAACTTACAGCGTTTTGGGGAGTATGGTTTTTGGTGTTGTCTCATTCACTCTCTCTGCACTACCCCACAGTGACCTGTTCTCTGTTTTGTGATGCTGTATGAAACATTGCTCTCCCTCTTGTCTGGGCTATTATGCCACAAGTAATTTCACTTAAGTTCCCTGCTTTCTCCATTAAAAAAAAATCATTGAGAAGGTTGGGGTCTGGCCATAATGGTGGTACTTGTTGACTAAATCATCAAAGTCTTTGTATTCGCTCAGTGCCCCCAGGTTTGCCTCCAGCATTTTCTAGTTTAGCATTGCTCAGGGTGACTCTGATTATGTTGCCTCATTTGTCCTCAATAAACCCTTAAATCTTTTTTTTTTAAGTATATAATTTAAATGCACCTTAGAACGGAAGGCTCTGAATTTCGCATGTGTATTAGGTCTTTCCTGTACCCTCTTGCAAGCACATCAACGTGAAGAAGTACCTGTTACTCCCTACATGGAGACAATATGAAGCACGTTGCCCACAGCTGTCTGTATAAAGGCTCCCTGTGTGTGCTGTAATGGGAACGAGCTCACCAGTTGAATAGAGCTACTGAACCAGTTACGGATGCAGTCTGACAATCATAGAACAAACATGACTCATTTAAGAACATTCCCTACCTTCCCTTTTAATGAGTGGTTTCACCACAGTCAGTAAACTAGATCTGAAGGGAGAACAAAGAGTTCTTCAGGCAGCTCCACGGTGTTCTCGCACGCCACCTGCCCTGCTGCAGGACTATGTTTGACATATTAATAGAGCCAACTGTCCTTCCATAATTCCCCTTTGGTGTCCCAGCCCCCACAATGGAATCACCTCTAGCAGCAGATACTAAGGTGTTAATGCTAACAATAATAATAGCAATACTAACAAATGAGCAGAACTATGGCATGGTTTTAAAACAAACAAACAAAAGCTTTAAAACTACAAAATACTGGTGTGTTGAAGAGAGATCATCGTTTTTTTGTTGTGGGATAATAGCGATGTTATGTCTCTTCTTGAGAACAGAGTTCTGTAAATAAGGAGACTTTGGTCTACCTTGACCAAGGCATCAAGGCTTGGTTGTGTCTTCACACTGAAGAGTGATCAACTTCCAAACTGAGCTTTCTTATCGAGGAAGTAAGAAATGAACCCACGCTACATCTTTGTTTTCCCACCTTGCGTTATATCAACCATCACTTCACTGAGCTCTTTTAGAGAAAGTAGATAATAGAAATTATAACATGTCTGGGTAAACTTTCAAAAATTGAATATTATTTGTGACATATTTTTGGTGTTATAAAATCTCAACTCCGCCAATGCCAATAACAACAGCAAATCTTGGTTTTATATACATATATGTAAATATAAATATATATGTGTGTGTAACTGAGGCTTTGACTCATATTTAGCCACTACAACATGCAAATAGCAGGAAAATCTTCTGAATGTGCAATATACTAGTCCTCCTACAAGGTCTCCTGCTGTTTGTTTCAATTTTATTGTAGTGAACTGATTTTACATAATTACGTGCATAATTACTTTACTGAGTGTTTTCACTTCACCAGTAAAGACTGTGACTAGATGGGCATAGTGCAGTTTTCAAATATACTGCATTAATGATCTCCGTATACAATTTATTTACTGTAATCCACCACGTGGCTGGGGAAAAACATTGTTTATATACATTTGCATTCTGTAATTGACATTCGCTTTAACTCAATGTGAATCTCAAAGTTTGAGTCACAGTTACCTGTAACAATTTCATGACATTCTGTGGAGTGCCATATCTCTAGGCCTGAGCACTGATCTGTGCTCTAATGATCAAGTGTGAAGAGTGGAAAAGTCTTCTAAATGGTGGCACAAACGTGCTTTAATTGCATTTTAGAACTTGAAAATAGATATTGTGTCAATAGATGGAGTCAGTGTACGAACAAAAAAGAAGCTGATTCATTGGCTATTAGGCTACAGTGAAGTATAAAATCTGCCATTTCAAAAACTTGCTGGTTTTTTTGGTTTGCTGTCTGAGTGCCTTGAAGAGTAGAATGCATATCTGATCAGATACCTCAAGTTCTGCTGGTATTGAGACCCGTCTTCTTAATTCTAGAGGTAGTAGGCTTAAATTGGCCTGGTTGATTTGTAAATTTTAACTTGCAGGTAAGAAGGAACTGAATTAGGGAGTTAGGGGCCTTGAGTTGGGTCTTAGTTTAACTGTCCACTAAATTGCTTAGCTTATCTTCACTGCCAGATGAATTAGGGAGTCAGGGGCCTTGAGCTGGGTCTTCACTGCCAGACATTGTTTAGTTTAGCTCTCCATTATCAGATTGTTGCAAGTCAGTAAGAGAAGAACAAACAGGAAAACAGTGAAAGGGGGAATGATAAGAAACTACAAAGGCATGCAAGATAGGAGAGCCTCCCCAAACTGGGACAAAGGTCAAGATGAAGACTCCTGACTTCATCCAAGAGCAACCACCGAGTGGGGAGGAAGACATCGAGCCTTCATCCAACGACCACCAGAAGGAGCTACAACGCATGTGCAAAGGGGAGGGACAACATGCAAATGATTTTCCGGAAAAGTAATGAATATGTAACAGGGATCAATGAATATGTATACGTTTGGCTTTTAAATGTCTAACACTTTTGTCTAGGGGTATGCGAGTTTGGTAGGGCGGTGACCCCCTCGCATCCGGTGTGGGCGCAGCACCATAATAAACATACCTGCTTTATAACCTAATCTCGGGTTACGGAGTTTGATTCCGCAAGTCAGAACTGATGACTTAGTTTTTAAATTAATCCAATAATAGGTAACTTATAATATATGATTCATGGGAAAAGGAAAAAAAGATCTGACAAAATTAAAATTTGCCATCCGCACTGCAAGAAGAGGGGTGCACTTGCCTTCGAATAATTCCGGTTGGATGAGCAGAGATGACAAACTTAGCAACTAAATTTGATTAACAGCTGAAGTACATGAGAGCCTGGTGTTCAAATACAAGCTCTTTAATTCAGTCAAAACATGTTGCTTTTATTATTATTCTTTTCCTCATCTAAGTAACTAACTCATGCTAGTGAATCCCAGTGAAACATAACAAAACGAAGATAAAAAAAAATAGGCAGAGGGAAATTACTGTTTTTCAACTAGACACATGAGAAGGAGAACATATAAGGAAACGCTTTAGCCAACTCACTAGGCACCACCACTCTAGATGGCAGCACCTGCAAGAAGTGTCTTGGAGGTACAAGCTGGCCTTTCCAAACCTGCTTTGAGCTAACCAGCTGAAGGAATGCTCTCACAGCAGCTTTAGCAGAGTGGGCTAAATGAGCACTGATTGTGCTGCTTGGGTGGGCTTTGTATGCATGCTGAGCTCTGTAGCAACTGATAGTTTCCTCTACTTTAATGCTGGATTGAATATGCCTTCACAGGTTGACACTATAATGCAGACTTACTCCGAGTAAGAGTGCTATTCCTACACAAGAGGCATCAGCCTCCCTAACTAGCACTGCTTTCTGCAGTGTCTAATGAAGCCAGCAAATGCTACCAATGTTATTAGCAACAATAGCTGGCTAGTAATGCACCATGAAAGAGCAGGGCTGGCAACACAACATAATCATTGTAAATTACCCAGACGGATAAAAAGGCAGAAAGGCAGTTGGATATATTTTTCAGACCCACTAGAAAAAATACCCCAATGCTTACCCAGTTTTCTACCCAGATATCAAAGAAATGATGAGCCCTACACCATTTCTATAATTGCCTACAGGAGGAATATGTCATGGCTCTGCTTTTTTAGAAAGGTAAAATTACGTTTACTCTTTTTTTTTTGTTCTACCTACCTCCTTTTTCTCAAATATATTTCTTCACTTTTCCTGTGACACAGTGTTTTAGTACAAAAACAGCTTTTCCTCTACTGAGCAACAGTAGCTAATATTACTTAAGATTACTTGTTCCTGCTTTCCTTTTATACCCTTTAACCTTTCTCCTTTAAGGATTGAAAGGGTTTGGGGTTGGTGGTTTGTCTTTTTTTCTTTTTCCTTTTGATTGAATTAGACTGCTTGTTTAATTTCTTTTGATGTGTGGTTACACAACAGAAGCATTGAATTCCAAAGTTCTGCTACAGCTAGTAGAGTATCACATGTTAGAAATGGACAGAATGTTTCATTATGGCAATAAGTTTTATATTTTAGGGTTTTTTTCTATGTAAATAACGCTCACATGATCACTTTCTTTGTTTCTCCCTGCTTGGTTGCCTCTCCCCATTCACCTAATAATTTTGAATGCACTGGCCATTGTCCACAAGTGTGACAAAGATATTACAACTATGTAATATTCTGAGAAAATATGTAGCCAGGAAATCAGGTAGATGAAGAAAGTCTCCCTAGAGCTGCCCTGAGGAAAGGATAGTAGTAAAGCTCATACCAGGTAAGCATCAAATGATCCACGAAGATCAGAAAAATTCTGCACTCTTTATGTTTCAGTTACTGTCTTCTTTTGAGCACATTCTCAAAACTATTTAAATCAAAAGAATTTTATAGAATAATAGAATTTGTGTCAGTCCCTCAGTCCTTGGTGGTATGAATCAGTGGAAGAGTGCAAAGTGAGTTGTCATTTCTCTTTCTCTTTTGATTTGCGGCTTAACAGAATTTTCTGATTTATTTATAGACACAATCTGTGAAATTTTGCTTACTGAAGTATCTAAAAGTTTTGTCTACAAGGCACTTCTGCAGTGCCTGAAACACTTATTAAAATCCCTACTTTGTTTTCCAGTAGTGTGGCGAGATATGCCAGGCTTCTCTTCAGAGCAGATTCTCTTTCTGAAGCAAACACAGTTAGTATGCACACTCTCCTGAAAAAAAAAAAAAAAAAAAACAGGCTTCCACTGACTTCAGTAGCAGCAGCATGACTTCAGTAGCAGCAGCATTGAGTTCAAAATGTCTCGTGTGAACTAACATTGGAAAACTAATTGATGTTGAACGGTAATGAGAAACTCAATCTAAAAATGAAGTGTTTTTAATTAAGAGACACTTCAGAAATATGAGGAAATAGGCTCCTTATAATTTTAAATCTGGCTTTTCCTTCCTCACCAACTATAAATCACTGAGCTGTGATTAGTAGCCTTAATAGAAGGAATGAATACCTGATTGTCTGGGTTAAGTTATGACCATGATGAGAAGAGCTGTATATGTGTTGGAAGAGATCCTAACAGTCTGCTACTTAGCATCCAATTTCTTACAAAGGATTCTGTTATAATCAGTTGATGTTATAATCTGTTTCTTAAAAATGGGAATAAATTATGGAAGAAGTGTACCTCCAGGTTCCTGGCAGCTAAGGGCTGCAGCATGACCCCATGGCACAACTACTGGAAGCTTATCCAGGAAAAAGAAAGAGCCCAGTTCCAATCCTGTGCCAAGTCATAGTCCAATGTTTTACGTAAGGACTATTTAATAAAAATTGCATAAATGCTTACCAGAGGGGAAGCCAGCACTTAGATCTTGTCTCTTTAGCCTTATTCTATTATTAAAAGGAGGTGTGTCTCTTGCTCCATTTTGGTAAGAAGCTGATAACATTTCACTCTACTGGAGTTCAAAAGGAGATGATAAGTACGATGGAAGTCAGTAACTCTGTGTACTTTTAAACCAATAGGAGAAGCACCAATCAGTCATTGTGGGGAGCCCAGGACTGGGTTACACACTGTACTGCAGGCACAGCACCAGGTCACAGCCCTGTTGTTCAGGCGTTTGCGGAGCAATTCAGGTATCTCAAGATATGTGACTTGTGGCCATGTCTAATCCAGAAATTTGTATGCTTCAGGTAACAAAAACTCTGAAAATGCTATTCTACTGTCTCGTTGCCTTTAAAAAGATCTTTCCCATTTATTTCATGTTTGCTCTGTCCATGCTATGAAATTACTCTGAATCGTACTTAGAAGAAACCAGATTCTGTTGCTTAATGTGTGGAAGCTAACTTGGAAAGGTTTCTGTCTCACTGAGGGGCCAAGCGAGTAGTGCTGTGGGCAAATGGGAGGGTCAAGACCACCAGGTAACCATGAATGTGGTAGACAGGTACTGGTAGTGGCAGGGATGGCTTGAAGACCAGCACTGCCCCCCTTGATGAAAGTAAAGTGTTAGATCAGCTCAGAGACCTTGTGAAAGCTGTCTTTAGCATCTAAATGGATGGTTTTGAATGGTGAACACCAGCCTGATGGAGGAACTCCTTTTCAGTGCAGAAGAGGGCATGAAAATCCAACATCACAAATATGCCTTTTTCTGTTTGTCATCCCTTACCAGTGTTCTTATGTTAGTTTAATGACAGGCAAATTTCATTTTAAATGCCTGACTCCATAATTCCACGGACTGCTGGCTGATATCAATAGGTTCTGGAATCTCTGCTCTGACCCAAAATCTGATCTTCCATCCTGTTTTCTTTTGGCTTTAGTGGTTCTGCTGCTGTGATATGATCCAACCAAAAACTGCTGCCTTGGGATTTTTCAGTCAAATCAATTTCCTAGTCCAGCTGACAGCACAGTTGCTTAATCTCTACTTTTTAACTTAGTAGAGGTGGTGTTACTGTTCCTTTTGGTGGTTCTGTAAGGCCTTAGATCACCTTAGGTAGGTTGTGAAACTGTACACTAATGATCCGAATTACACAGGAAGCTTTAAAAACTTTTTTGGCCCTATGGATTGAAGTTCAGGCTTTCTTCAGACTTCTGTGACAATGACTGCTGAAAATGAGCTGCCAATGCACACGTTTAGTGTGCATGATCCTGGACCTAGGAGTTCTCAAGGCTGTCTTTGCTTCTGAATTCATGTAACGGACTTGGGGATCAGCACACATAGTTACAGTGATGAGACACACCCCTTCCATTTGTATCTTTTCAGTCATTCTAAATCAGAACAATTCAATGTTCCTTTATGTGCCACTTTTCAAGAGTGTTGAACCTTAAAATTACACTGCAGTTGTCAACAGAACCTGAATAAAAAATAACAAGAAACAATTAAGGATGTGGGCAGAATGAAAAACAATGTTCTCCAGAATTCTTCAGGTTTTCTAGCCAAGGACAGCCATTCATCTTTGCAAGGGCCTTTTAATCAGAGATTCCAAGACTGTATGGATATTGCTAGCTTTCTGTTTGTTATACTTTGTTCCTACTCTTGATAATGCTTCAAGAAAAACCTACCCATGTAGTCACTAGTGATGAGGAAAGTGGTTTTATTTCTTCCCTCATCTTTCATCTGTACAGTGATGACAATAACAGTGATGCCTCTTGCTCATTAGCAAAATGCCTTTCCAGATCTCTGCAAGAATCAATGAAACCTAGTGGTGCTGTAAATGATGAGTAATTAGACTTAGGAATGAAGAATTAGACGTGGGCTCCAGCTGCAAAATAGTGATTTTTTTTCCTCCTGAACAATGTAAGTTCCATCAGTGCTGTGCTGTAACTTAAAACAGGTAACTTTTTTTTCTCCTCATTGAAGGAGGAGAAACATTTTTCAAAAGTTATTTTTTTTCTCAAAAATGTTGACACTGTCATTATGTTGTTTTTCACCAGAACTGATTGAAATATTATTGTTAAGCAAATTCTAACTTTTATTTTGTAAATATGCTGGGAAAAGGTCCAGTATTTGGGGGTGGGGTGTGTGTAGGGGTGGAGTACTGATAATATTAAGCAGTGTTGGAGGTTTTTGTTGTTTCACACACAAAAAGTTTTCCTAAATTACATTTTTTCAATGTAAAGAAGAAAAAAAAAAAAGAAAAAGCTGAGCTCTAGCAATTAATCTTTTGGGAACTCAGAAAGATACTGGAGCAAAAAAAAATACTAGTCAAGGAAGAGATTCCGTAGCAAACTAAGTATCAGTAGTGCACTTTGAGTAATACTAGTTCTGCTATTGAAAGAAAACTGCAGAGCCCAAACCTGGCTGCTTATAGCTGGACCCTACTAGGAAGGCCTGCTACTCTCCCTCCTCTTTCACACAGGTGGGCAATTGCCTTGCAAAACTAAATGGAGGAGCCAGGTAGAATTTAAAGCAGGACAGTGCCCCACACAATGCTAGTGGGAGACATGGTGTGTTGTATGGTGAAATGGACTTATATAAAAGATTTCACTTATGTATGAATGAATTGTTCTCTCTACACTCCAAGAGTTACAATTGAATACAAAAGAAAAAACAGAGCTGGAACAAAAGCCCACAACCATTTCAATGTTTTCTGTGATTATCTATTCTTTGTCTCATTTTTTTTGTGTACACACAAGGAAATATACTTTACTTATTCTGCTATTAGAGCCCTTGTGCTATAGATCCTTAGTAAGCAGAGGGACCTTAAAATTAAAACAAAGTATTTCACTTTGAATTTTGTCCTGTTGCCACTTACAACTACCATCTTTTGTTTCATGTTTAAACAGACAAGCCATTGTGTCGCTAGTAATAATCATTGCTCCAGAAGACATATGCCTGACTTATTTCATACTGGTGGTGCCTGGAATAATGTGAAGCTATGTATACGATTCCAACTTTCAGAAAACTGGTACAGTAGAAAACTTTGTACTGTATTTGTTCCAGTTGCACAATCATTTTTTGAGTAACTGCTTTCCCATTTTGTGATTTTTTTTTAAATACATTTTATTGTACAAATTCCAAAAAGTGGCAAGAATAGAACTTTAAATTGATTCTCTGTGAGGTACACCTTGACCAAAACAATTGTTTTGTATCCTTTTAAAGTAAGCAGAACTCAAATAATTAATCTGGTCGATACGAGGGCAGAAAAGGTACTGGCTTTTTCTGGTAATGGTAATCACTGTTCTCCTGCTAGAACTGGTGTGTTCTGCTACAGTGATGGATGTGTCTCCTGTTCTGTTTGTTCTGGGAACTTGCTCAGCTGCAGCACGGTGCTACAGTTTGCCTCCAGCTCCTGGTGCATGCACTCTGACAGGGCTGAGACAGGCGAGGCTCCCAAAGTTTTTGCTTGGTTGAAGCACCTGACTTAGAACCTGTGGTTAGAGGTGTAGCCCGCAGCACACAGACAGAGATGGCTTGTTTGGGCATATGGCATAAAAATAAACAACAACAACAAAACAGCATCCCATGGAAGCCAAGAACGTCATTGTATATCTCCCCAACACAAAGAACCCTAACAAAGATAATTTAAACAGAAAAGATGAAGTTCTGAATGTGAAGTACTAACACCATTAAGTTAAGTTGACCAAACTATACAGCGTATCTAATTAGGATTAGTCTTTAAATTAGAAACTTCAGAGGAGTGCAAACTAAAATAGGGATCCTGATAAGCTGACTTGTGCTTCACAACAAATCCAGTTGCGGGATCTGGTCCTAATGCTTCCGCTCCCTGCCCCCTCGCCTCTCCAGGAGTGAAATACTGCAAGGTACTTTACTCACAAGCTGTTTCTGCAATAGCTGTTGCTTAAATATATATGGACCTAATGGACTTATCCTTAACACCAGCCACAGTGAGGGAGGGAAGCAGCATTAACCTCATTTTGTAGATAAACAGGGGAAGCCCTGATGGCTCTCTGCAGCCTTGAAACTGCTGTTACATCCGATTGCTGTATTCACACCAAGGCTGGCAAAGCTTTGGTAACTCCTCTGTGCCTTCTTTTCATCACAACCTGCGATGATGAAGAGAAAGAAGGCTCAGAATATGAATAAACTCATTAATGTCTCAGCTACTGCTTGCTCAGCAGTGGAAGGTGTGGGGAGCAGAAGCGTGGGGCAGCCAGCAGCGGGCAATGCTGCTGCATGAGGCACATCTCGGGTCCTCCCCCACCACAGTGCAGGCTAGTGCAGGGCCTGAGCAAAACTCAGCATCAACAGCACGAGGAATATGTGAATTTTTCACTGTGAGATGGGAAACGTCAATACTGAGTGTCTCAGCTGCACATACGGGAGATTTAATGGGGAATAAATATGAAAAGTTAATTCTTATACTTGGAATGGAAAATAATTACACTGTATGGTGTATGTTGGTGTATGGGGAACTGGTTTTCCACGAGAGAACCGAACATACCTTGAACACCTCGGAAATGCTCTGTGTTAAACCCTTTCTGTGGTGATTCCAGCGGACGCTAACTGGTGGAGCCGGAGAAAGGCGAGCCCCGCTTCCACCCGCGCTGCGCTGCGCCTTGCGACCCGGCACATCCCGCAGCTGCACAGGGACAATTTCGAAAGCCCGGGGCGTGTACAAAACCGGGGAGCGGGACACGGGCACTCCTCGCTTATGTAAGGAGTCCCGTCTCGGGTGGCCCGGCGCCTCCCGCTGCTGCTTCCGCACCGCAGCCCGCTTCCTCCGGGGTGCGAGGCCCTACCGGCCGCGTTCCCTCACTCGGCCGCTCTCTGCTCGCGGCCTCCATGGGCCCTCCAGCCGGCGGGGCGGGACGGAGCGCCTCGTGACGGAGCCTCGCACCCCGCGCCCGGGCGCTGTTTGGGCTTTGTGTACGGCTCTCCCCGGCAACGCGCCCCGCCTCTTCGCGCCGCCCTGCCCCACGCTCCTCTCCTCAGCGGGGCCGAGCGCGCGCCACGACCTAACGGCCGTTAGCAGCCTGGCCGCGCGCCCCTCCTGAGCCCGCGAGCGCGCGCCGCGACCGCCAACGGTCCCCCGCGCGCTAACCCAGAGGACGTGCGCTGACGTCACGGGCGGCTCTGAGGGGTGGGGCGGAGCCGCTCCCCCCCCGGCGTGATGTAACCTCTGCCCTCCTCAGCGGCCGCGGTCTGAAGGTGGCGCGGAGTTGCCGGGCAGCGGTGAGCGCCCCGCGGGACGTGTGGGGAGAAAAAGAAGGAGAAGGTAGGAGGTGGTGGCGATGGGAAGGGGGTGGTGGCTATAGGAAGGGGGAGGGGAGGCCGGCGGGGCAGACTTGGCGGTGGCGGCCGGTGGTGGAAACATGGTGTCACACGTGAGGCTTATGTAAAGTGAGCGGCGTGCGGCGCAGCCAATGGGAGAGCGGCACGCCCCGCCCCCGCCCTGCTCCTCGGGCTTCGTCACGAAGTTGCAGCCAATGGCAGCGCGGGAGGGGTGGGCTTCAGGCGCCCGGTCACGTTTCTGCCTGTATGAAGTCGGTGCCGGGCTGCGCCGCGCCGGGTGGACGCGAGGTGTGCGGTGAGTCGGGGGTCGGTGGAGCTCTTCCAGCGCTCGACCGAGGTCGGGAGGTTAGTGGAGGGCGATCGGCAGTCGCGCGGGGCCGGGTGGGCTGCCCTACTCCCCCCCGTCCGCCGGGCCGAGGTTACGTAACTCCGCGGCCGAGTCTGTCCCGCCGACGCGGGACGGGACGGAGCCATCGGTGGGGCTGTGGGAGGGGGCCCGGCGGGTGCTGCCTTGCAGCCGGCGCCGGGGGGCGGTTCTGTCCTCGATCCTTAGATCTGGAAGGAGGGAGTGAGGGAGGGGGCGGCGGCGGCCCGGTTCGCGGAGCGGGGGGCGGCTCCCAGCCTGGCAGCCGAGGGGGGCGACGGCCCGCTCGGTGGGGACGGTCCTTCCGCGTTGCCCCGGGCTCCGTTTTGGTGGCCGCGTGGCGGAACGCGGAACGCGAGGTCGGTGCCGCGGGTACCGGGGTGGGCGGGCACGGGAGCGGAGCCCGGCGCCCCCCCCGCTGCGCTCCCGGCGCTCCCCGGTGCCGCGCGGAGCCACAGGTGGAGCGGGCAACAGGTCCGGACGCGGGGACGCGCTGTGCCCTGAGACGGCGGCGGAGCGCCTGTTGACATGGGGTGCATGCTATTACATGTGTGATTACAAAACCGTTTATGTAAGTAGAGTTTCACGCAAATAGCGAGCGGTACGGCAGCAGTCAGGCTGATAGTTCACAGCTGGCTTCTCCCGGTGGGTTGGGTAGGATGCAGCTTTCACTGTGCGCTGCGAGAGCTTATGGAACCCTGCGGGGTGTCCGTAGCAGTTCTGTGGAACTTGGAAAGTGAACTGCTGACATCGTGTTCTGAGGAGATGCGGCAACGTGGCTCGAGAGTACCCTGGGAGGGTACTGCGATAAGTTGTCTCTTGGCTTTCAGCCATGAAGTTTCTTTCAATCTCTTCTCGGCACGTAAGATTGAGGTGTGCTGTCTTGGACTTCTGACATTGAGTAGCCGCCCCTTACATCTGTACAAATGAAGGTGGAAATGTGGAAATTATGTAACTGTTCCAGCCAGGAGGTTGTGGCCAAGTCACTTAGTGCAATGCTTCAAGCTGCCAGCATTGCTGTAACCACAGAGCGCTTACAGGTGGCAGCTAACACAAGCTGTCACTCCTCAGAACTGCAGTGAACTCTTGGAGCTAGCTATTGCTTGTTGTCAAGGTTAAATCCATACGCATCACTCTGATGGCAGCAAGTAACATCTACTTAATTGTGAATGGTTAGTTTTGATAATGTATATTTGATAAAACTGAAGTATGTCAAGCTGTCAGCTAAATGTGTAGTCTTATTCTTTAAATGTCTCAGTGTTCTTTGGACTGTTTGGGGCCACTGAACTTGGTGAATCTCAAACTTTTCATGCCTTCTGGGTGTCCAGGTGTCTGTTAGTCCTTGATCTTAGCCTGGAGCACAGTGCTGCTCATGCACAATGTATAGTGGATCTTGAATACAAAACTCAAGAGCGGGGCCTATAATTTATCTCAGTGAGAGAGCCCCTATCACTGTACTATAATACCAGACCCCCTTCTTACACTTGCATGTGTTGGCATGCTCTTGTGATTTCTTATTTTTATCTTTTTTTTCCCAATTTCTTACTGAAACTTGCTTTATTTCTGCAAAGTGATGAAGTTTCACTGGAGAATGGAACAGTGTCTTCCCTTGATCCAAGCCTCATCATCAGTGTTGTGAGCTGGACATCATTCTGAGGTGTGGAGGCCTTGTCACTGGACTGAATGGGTTCTCTCAGAGAGCTTTTGGCCTTGAGTGGAAGAAAAAAGTCATATCCTTCAGTTCTTGTGTAGTTTTGGCTGTTTCAGTTGATTAAGGTAGAAGGGAGAATGGTTCATGAGAGTAGTTGGTAGTTTGGGCAGAGTGTCCAACCTCATGCAGTGAGAGAACACAATCTGTCCTCTAATTGGCCTTGATCTAACGTGGAATGTGAAGGAGCAAACAGTAGGATTTCGCCTTTTGTGTACTTTCTTCAAATTCAGCAAGTTTTCTAGATCCACTTGTGAGACAAAGACTAAGTGGATTTGCCAGCGTTTTTATTTGTCAGTTGCTAAGGCTTCTTATAAACTTCCTGTATTTATTTTAACACACTAATGCAATCTGAAAATCTAAGTAATCTTCATTCTTACAGCTTACTCATATTCCTTTTATGTCTCCACAGAGTCATAAAGAGACAGCATATTGTGGTAGCTCTCACTCTAATACCTTTTCCACACATCTTCAATCACAAAGATTTAAGCTCGTAACAGCCTCAGCTTTTCAAATAAACTTATTTAAGCTTATCTCTGAACAATATACTTTTATACTAATAAATTCCCTTGTGAAAAATCGCTGTTTTTAGTAAACTGAGATTTTTGGTGGAGCTGTGCTACAGCATGAGAAGGGAGCAAAATGCTTTGAAGTGGATTCTAGACTTTTCTTCTACCTCAGACTTTATTCTGACTGGGAAGTGTTTGCATTAGATACAGACTGATAAACCAATTTTCTTCTTTCTTCCTGGATTCTTGCCACACCCTTATTTCTCTAACACTTATACAATATTAAAATATGCTTTACTGTAGAAAAGTTTGGGTTTTTTAACCCCTTAAAGTATAGGCCGATGGGCAGGTTACTGTGGGATGAGGTATATTTGGTGTGGTGTTGTATAAAGGCAAGCAGATTATCACTAATCACAAGAACAAGTAAATTCTGACTAGTTTAGATCGACTGTAGTGTTTTATATAGGCTTGCTATCATTGGTCTATGTTAAAAGGGAACGTCATGTTCTTACCAAGGTATTGCGTAATTCTTGGCGTGGATGTGCTGTAGCCACTGTATTACATTCATGCTGTTACCACATCGTAATTACTAGGTTATCCGGTGCTTCTGAAAAGGAATTTCTGTGTCCAGTTTTGGTTATGTGGCCTAGAATTCCTCTGAGGATATGTATTACAGAAATTTTAAGCTGTGTTATCTTGCTGCATTCATACTGTCCACATTCAGTTATATCCTATCCCTTCTATGCAAGTTCTAAACTGCTGAAATGCTTATTATGTTAACCTATTTTGTCAAGCACTATATCACAATAAAGGTCACAGATATTAATTACATTACTCCAAATGGCTTTGACTTGTATTTTTGGTGCAGGTAAGTTTGGATGTAGGAAACAGTAGATTGTAAAGTAATGCCACGGACGGTTTGTGTAGTGTGTAAAGGTGTCTGACTCCTCTCCTGCTTTACAACTGTTGCCTCAATGTCACTGCTCTGATGGGGGCCAGGATGTTCTTCCCCCCTGTACTGCTGGAAGGGAGGCAAACTTTCTACTTGCTAATTGTTGCCTACTGAAGAATGACCCCACCTTGTGACACACAGAGATTTTTCTTGTAGCTGCAGGTGAAATACTTCCTTCTGTGAAGCTTGTTTAAAGGGCATGGGAGAAGAGAAGGTGGCTGTCAGAAACTAACTTCATAGGTTAGTGATTATGGGGTCTGTTGCTGGGAGATCTTGTGACCCAAGGCCACTTTTGCAGAAGGCAGAATGGCAGGAGACCAAAACAGAGGAGTATCGGATAGCTTTGTGTATGTCCGCAAAGGCTGTGGAGAGTCTCTGGAGCTACTCTTTGGAGCAAGTTTTGTTCACACTGGCAGTGAACCAGCAACTTTCTGTGGTAGGGAAGCACCCGAACACATAGGAATCCACATGCCTGAGCGTACGCACAGTGATTGCTACTCTAGTAAGTGGCTTAGCAGATCACCGGGCATGCTTGTGCTCTACCTGCCAGCAGTGCAGGTGTCTGTGCCTCTGTTCGATATTTCAAAGGTTATCCTTCAAGTGTAGATAGGATCTCTAACTGCCTGTGTTAGGCTGTGCCAATCCAGTTCAAGGTTCTCTCGCTCAGTCCTCTTTCTCTCAAAGTGTTCCTGAGGGACAGCAGTGTATGAAGTTTCTTGCAAGCTGCGCAAGCAGTAGTTCTGAAGTGCACATTCTTCATGCTTATCCACATACACAAGTGAAGCTATGAGACTTATTTGTGTGTGTGTGAAAGCTATTGCGAGGTCAAGAAAAGTTTTGTACAGATGTTTTCGGCTGCTGCTGAAATACTCTGTTGCAGTCTTAGAGGAGCCCTCTGATTTCTATGGCTTGTTTTGGAAGTCTGATTTTAACAATTCACTTGTAGAGCATAGTAAGAATTGAGGCTAAATTTACCTCCCTTGAGCTATGTAATCATGGAGTATGGTCTCCCTCTTCCTTCACCTTCTCCCAATAGAAGCCAAAGCTTTACTTGTGCTGAAAGGATAAAGGCTCACCATGCTGTATAAAGGCAAGTAAACTGAGAAACGGAGCAGCACGCTTATTTGGCTGGTGTACAGTGTTGCTTTGCAGGTTACATGAGCTGGAAGGACTGATGTTCATCCCAAAAAGATGTGATAGTGGGAAAGAGTGTGTTTACATGCTGAGATTAATGGGGAGGACTGATGTTTTGTTTCCAGGTGGTAATTTGTAATGTTTTTCTTGTAGGCAGAATCACTGGGGATTTTATTGTATAGGTGTTTCAAACTGTCTTTTAAAATGTTGAACAGATGCTATACTGTCTTTCCAAGATCCTATCCTTAAACTGTGTGAACAACATCTGTATTTGCTCTAAATGAAGCTCTGGGAGATGGGATGAGGTGTTTAGGATGTCCAGTACTTCTATTTTCTGTTGGTCTCACTTCCTACACTCCTTATTCCTTCCCTCTTTTGTATCTTGGTATGATTTTTGTGCTTGACCTTATTTCGTGTACTTTTACTTTTCTACTACTTTGTTTCTTTAATTATACAAAGATCTTAGGTACATAAAGCGCTTCTTTGCTCTCAATTACATCTCTGCTATGGGTTCCTGGGCAACTTGATCTGTTATTTCTCAGTACTAACGCATCCAGCTTGCAGGACAAGTATATAATGTTTGTTAGGTGACCATGCTTTGTGGGGTGTATTAATGATTTGTTGTAGAGTTTTCCTGAATCAACTTCCATTCTGACTGAAGTCTGCAATTAGGCATGAACTGTAATGATATCTGAAGAGTAGCATTCATCTGAAACTTATGTAAATTTAATACAATGTGGTGAAATTCTACCTTTTTTTTTTTCCCTTCCCTCAAAGTAGGGGAGAAGTAGAGATTTAAACAGATATGAAAGTTGAAATAAGGTGTTGGAGATGGTTTTAGATCTACTTTCATGCATAATAAAGGTGAAATATATGACTGCATGGTGAAGCATGATAATTTTTTACATCCTTTCTGTGACAGCACTTTCTTAAATGTATTGTATCCCTTATTTTGCCCCAAAAGGTCAAGAGTTTACCTATGCAAACTTAGAGGAGTTCTGACTGTTGTCTGGTTTAATAAGTTCTCCAGTTCTCTGAAGGAATGGCTTCCTATTTGGAAAATTGAATGTCTTTAAATTTACATTTAATACAAAACATCTTTGTTCACATTTAAAAACTAGATAACACCTATTGTGGCATTGAGAGGAAGGAAGTCTAGAAACTTCTATGGGTCAAGTACAGCTGACCACACTTAGCCTCTTCTCAAGTGTCTTGGAACAGACTGCCACAATCTTGTCCATCACGTATCATTTTTACGTTCATATATTTATTTTACTCTCATGGAAAACGCCCACCCTGTTGGCAGTTAAACTTTGCCTTGTACCTTGGCTTTTCATTCAGTGTTGAAGGAATAGACTTGAGAAAGACAGTTTGCTTTTGGAGGATGATAAGTCCAGATCCACTGTGGATATTGGAGCACTGATGATGGGGTTCACAGAGTAAGGAATACTCACCTGTAAGAAAAGAGGGAAATTCCTGCCAGGTGACCGAGTAGTTGCCCTGACTGCTTTTGGGGGTTACATTTGTGACCGGCTTCTTATAGTTACAAGAAAGCAAATGATGAATGAGGAGCTGGCCCTGTTCAGTGATCACAGCACAGGTGAGATTGTTTGACCTTCCACAAGGTAAAGTGGCTAAGGTCAACAATGCCCTGTTACTGGGCTATTCATAGTAAGACTGAGTTGACTTTGTCCAGTTACCTCAAGCTAACTCTTTGCTATTAGTTACTCCGTGGAGAAAATAGGGAGTTCTAAAAATAACAAAACTAATCTTAAAACAGGGAGGAAATGAAATAGTAGAGCTGGTATGGATGCTGCAGGAATAGAGTTAGTTGCTTATATGAGCTTAGGTCCATTTAGGAACCATTTGTTGAGAACAGATAGATTTTTGTTCTGTAGTCTTTATAACTGCTCTTTATCAATGGAGTTCATATCTTCATGGTTGGGCTTGTATTGCATTGTTAAATGGACTTGATTTATGTTTCATAATAATTTTTATCTTGCAAATAAAGCTTATTTTTTTGTTTGTTTTCTAGGAATGTATTCATGACCCTTCCATATTTGGAGAGACTGAGCATGTTCCATAAGGTATCTTATGGTCTCCATAAGAAAGTGATTTTTTTTTTGTTGCTGTTTTCATGCTTCCCTTGAACTGTAGTCTATCAGAATGCTGAAAATTATTCAGGGCGTTAAACTTTCAAATATCATAATGAATCACTGCGCGCACAGAAATGTGTGGCTTCTCTAAATTGTTAGGAAACTGAAATTTAGTCTAGTATCCAGTATCAAGTGCTACTTCTGCATTGTTTGCTGTGCAACAGTTAATAACTTCCAGTCTCTTGCAGATGTTGTAAGAAAATTAAATGATAATGAAAATTTGGGGATCCATAAAACAGAGTTGTTCATGTTGCTCAGATAGTTGGGATGATAGCTCAGGAGAAGAGAAGGAAAATATTATTCTTTTACGATTTGATTTAGGAAGAAGGTTATAGCTTCCAGCAATAGTTTTGATCAGTTGTGCTGTAGTTCATAACAAACTGATACTATTCTAATCTCTATTCAAGTAATTGAACAAGTGAACAGGAGGGGAAAAACTGAGAGTTCAAATGAGAATGGAGGAAGCATGTCAACTATGTTGCAAAGGAAATGTAACAGTGATTCTGTTATATGTGGTATGATAATGCATAGTATTGGCTCAAGGAGAGAGAGGGAGGCACGGCAGTTCTGGATAATACTGTAGTGTTCCAAGACAGATGAAAATATAACCAAGTATTTTTCTGTTAATACTACACTGCTTTTTTTTCCCCTGATGATTAAAAACAACAACAACAAAAAATAAAAACCCCACAGCTGTTGCAAAACTTGAGATGAAATAAGTTCTTAAAGCTGATAATGTTTGTTCTCCTTTCCATGCTGCAGGTGTGACTTCATTTCTCTTCAGAAAGTCTACTTAGTTGGGATCGTGTAATACAGGTGTGTTCCCTAAAACAGGTGGTTTTTTTTTTCTAAAGCTGAAGTAGTCTATGCTTGCAATAGACACATCTCAGTATCAAAGGGAATGTTGCTGTCAGCTCTGTATTCTTTGTATACTGATCAATTCAGAGTTTCTGTGGATGAACTATTTCAGTTCTTTGGGATTTGGGTTTACTCAGTAGCATATTTTCTCTGATTAATAATATAAAACCAGAAGATTAGATTTAACTGTCTCTCTGAAAATCTATGGCTTGAATGGCTTCTATTCAGTTTCAGATAAAACTCCTGATGTAGATCTGTCTTAGCTCTCAGTTAAATTGGAGGAAGGTTCATGATGGGAATTTTATGTAGTTATAAGACTCTTTTTTTTTTTTTCCCCTCAGTATCTTCCAAAGTGCATAAGTAGGTTTAACTGACATAAGCAATCAGAATGGTTTGTGCTCCTATTGTGAATATCCCCTTCAAGCCTATACTTTAAACCTTTCTTTTTCCCTCTGAAAATATCATGAAGCTTGTCAAACTAGAGAGTTGCTATGTCCTTTCATAAATAGGCAAATTCTTGTGAATTTCTTGTAGATCTTGATTAGTGAAGGTAGAAACTTTAAGGAAACATGCATTACAGAGAGGTGAGTTAGTTGTGAGGAAATTGGAAGAACTGTCCTTTAAACCAGCACTTAACTAGTGTTGGGAGACATTCCACATTTTCAGTATTGATGCTAAAAATGACAAAATCTGAAAGTGGTTCTAGTTAAAGCTATTTCTCACACTTGGCCAGAGATGCAGAGCTTATTGTTTAAGGCCTGTTTTATCAATATATAATAACGGTAGAGGCACAACATATAAAGAACTAACATACACAGATTTGTACTGTAATCTGAGACTTGCAGAACCCTTATCAGCTTAGTGGCATTATGCAGGATGGAATATTGTGAATAAATTCTTCCTTAAGTCTGGCTAACACAAATGCACTTTTAGCAATTGGTAGATATGTGATGTTTTAAATTAAGGCATATTAATGTGGCTGCATGACGAAACAGTTAGTTTGGGATTTGAACACCGTTCCAAACATTCCTTCTGCATATTCAAATGAAATACTTGGTGATGTAATTGTTTAAAGCACAAATGTGGCTTTTTGGAACTTCTGATGTTTATTCTACTCCTGCTTTGTGTTACATGGCAGTGCCCTGTACCAATGTACTTAGTTTACTACATCTAATAGAACAGCTTTCAGATTTTCGTGCAGAAATTCCTGAGATCTTTTTGAGGAAACTAATTTTCTTAGGAAGAGTAATAGTGTTGATAAACTTTCCAAGTATAGACTTGTTTGTGAACATAAGGAAACACTTCTCTGTTATGGGGGCCATTGAACCCTGGAACAAGTTGCCCAGGGAGGTTGTAGAATCCATCCTTGGAAATGCTCTAAAGCCATCTGGATATGGCCCTGGATAACTGGCTTTATGTGACCCTATTTGAGCTGGGGATTGGACTAGGTTACTGATAGGGACCCCTTCCAACCTCAACCATTCTGTAAATTGCAGTTTGCAAGCTGCCTAAAACAAATGCTTATTGCAAGCCTACAGAGGTGGAGATGAGATTAGATCTATTAGATCAGGTCTTAAAACTTTTTTTTTTTAAATGCACTTCTTAGCATATGGAGGTTCTGTGGAATACATTGGACATTTTGCTCTGTCTTCTATAGGAGAATTTAGCCCTCAATGGTTGCATCAGCTTGTGTAGAACTTAACATACGTAGTATGACACCATAGTGCTAGTGAATCAGAAGTCAATGCAGAGATAAGAGGTTATTTAGTGCAGATCTGTTATTTTCAAGTTTTCTAAGGCCTTGCATCAGGATAAAAGTGTTTAAAATGCATATTTATATCATAATTGCTCTGCTGGATGACAGTTTCATGTTTAACCAATATTTATCTGCATAGGAATGGCATAACTGTGAGCATCTCTCTGGTATCTGTTTGAAGAGGACACTGTTGGGGGGCCCAGGTATTTCTTTTATATTTTATAGTTGTAGAGGTGTCCGGACTCTGTAACGGTCAAAGATTTCCAGTAGAAGAGGATGAGACAAGAACTGAGTGCATGTGGGAGACTCTGGACCTAGGCGCTTCATGCTTTTGGTGCTAGCTGGGAGGGAACTTGATAAACATTTTCACAAACTTTTCATAGGAAAAAACAGGTAAGGAACATACATAACTGTTATGACTGTTGTTTGTAGATTTTTTTTTTCATGTAGGGCTTATGCAGAAAACATTGCTTTGTTTGTTTTACATGAGTTGCTCCAAAAGTAATGCCTCCTATTTATTTCTGTGGGGACTACAACAGATATGAGGAACACAATAACGCTGTTTCATAGAGCAAATTCTCAGCTACAAAACAGTATTTTAAATGTAGTAATCACTGTTACCTATGCAATTCTGCCAGTGATGAGCAAAAGCGTGCATGCTGTTCTCGTAACAGCTTGCACCAATGGAGGTGAGCCACTGTTGATACCTCCACTGCTGAAATGCACCACCCAACACCTCACTGTGTCCACATCCACTGTTTGGTCTCCAGAAATGTTCAGCAAAAGTTGATGAAGGACAATGGGTGCTATTTTTTTTTTCTGTGTGAAGGAATTCAGTGACATCCCTTTGCTTCATATGTACTTCCATGTCAGATGCCGTTTTGTCAGGCTGCCCCTCTGCTGCTGTCTGTCACATAGCAACAAAATGTAATGGAATGTTGGTGAGAAGATTCAGCCTCTACTGCTGTACCACCAGCATCCACCTCTGATGCCATGGGCCTAATAAAATAAGAGGCATTACTTTTGGGGCAGCCCTTGTATCTTAAAACTATGGTTTCAGTCATACACATACTCATTCATAACTATTTTTTTGATGTGTATTGGGAATTGCATTATTTGAAGGCAAGAGATTTTCAGCTGAAAAGTATACTTACTCTTTAATTGAGGCTTCAACTTTTCTCACTGAGTAAACATGTCAATGCAAGTATCTTTGTTTTGGATGCAAGGGCCTGGCCTGATACTGAGGTTGATTTCTTCCTGCATAATCAGTCTGGCACTTGGGTGGCTCTAGATAAAGGCTATGTCTTGGCAGATTCTCAGATTCCTCTGTTGTACAGTGAGTGGCAGCTGTAAGCAGTAGTTGATTAGGATGATCATATAAATATATTTATTTATTATTGTTGTTTAACTAACAGTTCTGTATTTAGGGTACTCTTGAACTTGAAGGAGTTCAAGATTCAGGTGAATCTTTATCAACAAATTGCGAACTGAATGCTATGAAATCCAGTTCTATGAATCATTTGCGATGTTCTAGATGTTAATGGTAACTTTGACTTAAATAGGAAATTCTGGCTTATACCTCATTTCTTAAGAAAAAAAAAACAATTTTTTTAATGCTGGTTTGCCCTGAGATGAAGAGTCTACTCAAAAAGCAAGTGTCTTTGGATATTTTTAAGCAGTCTTGCAGGGGATGGTTACTCATCTGTTATTTTTCCTCACTGTGTAGTTAGGATACTGGATTTTTTTCTCCATTCCTAGAATGTGCCCGAGTGAAGGGATTCTATTAATTGTTCTGCAGTGAGAAGCTCTTGAGTTTTTTGCTGGTGAAGTTCTATGGCTAGACAAGATGTAAACAAACATTAATAAACTGAGATACGAGTTTTTTTTTCCCTGACTCTTTGCTACTACCAAGCACTCAATTACGCTCTAATAGCACAGGGAGAATGCATTCATTGTAGGCATTAATTTTCTTTTTTGTTCCTAAGACTGCGTGATAGGATCAAATCTCTGATAGTTACTTCTCATACAGATGAGAAAACATTATTTTGTAAGGTAATCCTACAGAAGATATGCAGAAAACTTTGAGTATACCTTCAGTAAACTAAAATCCTCACCACCAGGAATGCTGCCCATCAATGCTAATACAGTTACAGTCCCCTAGCACAAACATGACTAAATGTATTCGTAAACTGTGGTGTGCCTCTTGCTTCATTTTTTTTTTTAATATTGCTAAGTTCATATTAATTGCAAATTTAGAATTGAACAAACTGTCAGTCTTTGGATGCTCTCCTCTTACTCACTTCTTGAATTAGTTTGTCTTATCTTTGGATTTTCACATTTTCATTCTTTAAATGTCTGTACTAGCCATAACTTTTTTTTTTGTGAAACATCTGTAAAAAATTGTTCTTTGAATGTAACCAGGTCTTTGCTGAAATAAGATTTTTTGTTTTTTTTCTTTAGGTTAAATGTCATGGTTTCAAAAGAAGCTTACTTTCTTTATGTTCTATGGTTCTGATCCTAGTTTCTAAGAGGATATTTCAAAAGTATGAATTGTTACTACTTCAAGCTTTTACCCCTACGTATTTTGCATGTTCTTCTGGGACCAGTAAAATTCGGGCTCTTTCCACTGTGTTACTGTGTGATAAGAGCTTCTCCGGCTAATGAGTACCCCGAAGACATTTTCTGCACATCCACCATGAGCTGTGTTTAACCTTACTGCTCAGTGGAAATATGTTGCCTTTTTCATTCAGAGTTCTAGTCTTTGACAGATTGACTGTAGGATGCTTTTTCTGTTCTAGAACAGTAGAACTTTTGTGAGCCCATTACCTTAAAATCAAACTTAACTGGTAACAATTTAAGATTAAAAATTTATATTCTAAGAATCCAAATGTAACCTCAATTTAGAAATTTAGAGATATGTAGCAGAAAGTCAAGAAAACAGACAGAGCTAACTTGTCCCAAGATCAAACCTAGGAGGGCTCTTCCTTTGTTTCCCAGTGACAATCTGTACGTGGTTACTGTACTGGATGTGATACGCAATTAACTTCTTCAAGCTGGCCTATCTGGAGAGTATCTCAGACTAGGAAAGGATGCTTGCTCTTACCTTTCTTGTTTGGTTATTTACTGGATATTTATTCAAGCTTTTAAGTGGAATGAATATATGCAATTTATTATGGCGTTTTGACTGAGATTAGTTTCAACATTAATTAATCTCTCTGGGCTGGGTGACCCTCTGTACTCCTGAAGTGTTTGTGTGGTGCTTGTGTGTGCATGCAGATGTTCCTCTTAAGATTTTCCACTGTCTGAGAGTGAAGTCTACCTAGATGCAGCCTCCTGTTCATATCCCACTCCATGCTCTGTGCCTGGCATTTTATGTCATTTTGTCTGTTCTTTCTTTTCAGTTATTCCAATATCCTAGAGTATCTCTCCAAACTCATTGTATATATATTGTTATATATTGTTATTACTTCTTGGGATCTTGGCTTTTTCATTATTTGTTATACAAGCTCTTATATTAGAAACATTCTTCTTTCACATGCCGCAGCTTCCACAGCTTTTCCTATGCCATTATGAATTTTCTTCATGGGAATTTTCTTAAGGGATCCTTTGTGACACTGCATTCAAAACCAGCAAGATTTAAATACTGCTTCTCTTGCACAGTTCTTTTCCTATCTGTGGACATAACTAATGGCTGTCTCATTTGGGAGACTTCAACACTGCTGGTGAATGCATCAGTTTTTCCCCAAGGTTCTTGGAAGCCTGTCATGTTTTCCTTGTTCTTTTCTACTTAATCTTTCTGTATCCCTTACTCTGTTACATTTGTCTAGCATGGAGATGTTTGAGAGTTTTTGAAACAGACTTTGTGGAAGGTTGGCTTAGGGTGACATTAAGTGTTCCAGTCCTGGGTAAAAACACCAGGGCTTCTCAAAATATGCTAATAAAAATACAGTCAAGCCTTTATTTTCTTTGTCAGGAAGGGATACCTTTATTTTCATCTGTTACCATTGTCCATAGGCTCCAAATTGAAGTTGGTGTAATGCAGTTAGGAAGGCACTGCACAGATGCTTGCTGTGGGCAAACCATGCAAAAGCTCTGTCAGGTAACTAGCTAGAGGTGGATGTAACACACCAGAAGTACTTCTGACACGAACTTCTGCCAGGTGTCAAGAGGAAGAAAACTTGTATGATATCTCCTGTAGGCCAGTATCTATTTGTTTTCTGTTAATGACTCCCTTAATCTAAACGCATTGCTCTACATAAATAAATTGATAAATCAACACTTATTTGAGGAGGTATGGGAAATACCTTGAAAGTTACTGCACAGGTTATATTTTTGAGAGTAGTTCTCATGCGCCTAAAGAAACTTGAAATTTGCTACAAATATCTGGCAAAGCTAGCTTAGATGTCAGGGAAGGAAGAAAGAGTCAAGAGAAGATATTTGGAGGTGGAAGAAATTGCTCATCGGTGATTTAACAACTCAGAATTTCAAACCATAAAACTTTTCATGCTACTGTGGCACAATTTCACTGACCCTTAAGCTTCTAAAGATGACAGAAAGGACTTCAGAGAAATAATTTTCCAAAGCAAGCATTTAAAATAAAAATTGCAGGCACCTGTGAGGATTGAGAGTACTGCATCATTTATAATACTCTTTGCATTTAGAATTCTGGAGAGAAGGTTTCTCACACTTAGACTCTTACACAAAATATTTGCATTTGAAGTAGGAAGTCTGTGTACGATCAATGTCCTTCTTATAAATAGCACAGTTTTTCAGACAGATGCATTACTGTAATATCAGACTATTCACCTATGGAAACTTGAGGGCTACACTAATAGTTCTGACAGCTCATGAATATGAGCCTGTGAATAGCTTTTTTTTTTTTTAAGGGATTTAAGTATTAAAGCCTCAGTATTGAGAGCTTTTTTCTACCTCTGAAGAAATCATGTGACACAGGTTACTAGCAGATACAGCTGTAACTGAAACAACAGTATCCTTTTCATCTTTTTTTTTTTTCCAAATGGTGTTTAGTTGGAAAAATATGATCAAACCCCTGCATTAGACACGACATATTTATTGGTGTAATTGTCAGATCTTCTCTTCAGGCAATGCCTTGACTCTCTTTTTTCAAAAGTTTCATTGTAATCATGATGGAGTTAACCTGTGTAATTTTTGCATAAGACATTTACTTGAAATAGGCAAAATACTGCAATTGGATCTCCAGGCTTACCTTAGCCTTATGGGGAAAGTCGAAGGGCATCCCATTGCTAGCTGGATTGTTTGCCAGTGTACCTTCACTCACTGAATTCTCCGTAGGACTTTACAGCCTGAGTGCTGTTGGAGAAATAATAGTATAGATGATGCATGAGAATTGGCTTCTTGAAAGTGAGTTCAGTTTTCTTAACCCAGTAAATGCTCTTATTATGCAATACATGAAGTAGTAGCAAAAGCATTTACCGAACAGGATTAGATTAACACTTTCACATAAGTGTTCTTTTCCTATACAGTAACATGAGTTTTGTTTGGTTTTCTGCTGTGTACTGTTTATATAGGCATTCCCCAGGGTCACATTCTGTATTTGCTTGTCTAAGCCCCTTGATGTTTTCAGTCACTAACAGAGAAAACTAGACGTGGTGTTCTTCCTGATACTGCAGTTAGCAGCGTGGGTAGCACTGCTCAGCATCATCTCTGCTCAGGCTCAGTAGGAGCAGATGTGGTTAAAAGTGAACTATATACAGGGACAAAGCATCTCTAAAATGTGTAGCTAGGTAAGGCAAGGGACAGTGTGAGCCTTATCTACAGGAGAGAGTAGGTGAGAGATGAAACGTGTACTCTAGTTAATCATTGGCCACCAGTGCATGGGCCACTGTGAAGTAATTCATCTAACAGTCAATACTGTCTTCTTGTATGTTTCAATTCTGTAATTTATAAGGCAAAAGTTGTTTTCTTTGTCCAGAAAATAACTGTTAAAGCTACTAAAGTATAACTTATTGTCTGTATACTACTATTCAGTGCAGCACCATAACAGGATGTCTACACAGTCTGAATTAGCAGACCTGAAATTAGACCTGAAAAAGCTACTAAGTAATTGTGTTGGAGAAAAAATGTTTTTCACACACTTTCTATAGAAACATATAGAAAGATAAAATATATCACTGTTGCTGAAAGCTTAAATATATGTCCCTAAATTGTACTTCATCTTTCAAACGAAAACAGATATCTTGCATATTTATTTGGCCAAAGGAGAAGTGCAGCTTTTTCTTCTGAAAAACTTGAAATAAATGTAGAATGTCTGGAAAAACAGCAATTAAAAGGGTAAGAAAATAATTTCAATGCTTTTTGTGTGGGAGGGAAGTGGAATCATGGTGTGTTTTACATGTTTATTAAGTTAAAGCTTTATGTTAAAGACTACACAAAATAATATTAAAAAGATGTTTAATAGTGAATTGTTGCAGTTAATACTATCAGAAAATACTAGCGAAACTTACCTGCAGGCTTCTTTTATTGCCTTTGTTATTCCAGAAATTTATTAGTCAAGAACTGTAACCGTGAATATTCTAAAAGAAGAAGAGGAGGGAACAAACATGATTCTTTTAAAACACCTTGTTTCTTGATGTTGAATTGCGTGGTCAGGGAATCTTAGTTGATAGTCTTATAGCATTGCTATCTGTAGGCTGTTAAACTAGATGAGGAAATGATTCAGATTAACGTACAAAATAAGGGTGTTTAAGTTGAAATACTACCTAGTGCTTCTCCTTAGGCTCTTCAATGTTGATCTGTTATTTATTAAATTCCTTATACACTCTGTATTATAATTTGCTTTAAAAACAGAGGTTTTTATTTTGCTTTAAGTTTACCTTTCTAAACAGTGCTGAACCTTTTTCCCTGAATTAGTAGTAGTCAACATCTAAAATTATTCTTGGGCTTATTTGTATCATAGTTATTTTTTTTGTTGATAAATAGATTGTTTTACGCTTTCCCTCCTCCTGCTGTATGTTCATTCTGCCTACCTATGTGACTTCTGTACAGAGAGGGAGTTCTGCTGTTAGCAAACGGATCTTAAAAGCAAGAAGCAAGACCATATAGTTAAAAATAATGAAACAAAAAAAAATCCAAACATAGTTAGGAATTGCCTGATTCCTCAATGGAATCTTTTTGTTTTCCAAAGTAAACTGAAAGCCAGCAAAATGGTTTCACTGAAAATAAAATATTCTTTATTAGCTGTTGTCCAAATCCAGGCAGTAAATCTATCAAAAATTAAGTGTGACAATTACAATCAGCTGAATATTTAAACTTCTCAAGAGTTCATGTTTATTCCACTTCCTCTTTTTTTCTGTGAGTTTTCACAAAAAGATAAATACTTCTTCCATAAAAATGTTGTTAGGATTGCAATTACATTTAAACTAAACTGTTCACTATTGAAATGCTGAGTGCATTAGCCATAAATATAACTTTTAATTACAGTTCGTCAGTAAAGGTGGACAAGAAAATACTTTTGCTTTTGTTCTTCCTTCCCTTCTTCCTCAGATTTGTGGGTCTGTACTTCCATACTGAGTCTTTACAGACAGAAAATTCTGAAAATGGCTTGACTTGATCTTGGCAGTGTTTCTAATGAGTGTCCGATGGACTGTATCGAGGTCAGGGGGTTCTACTCTAGCACTGAGGAGCAGAACCCTGAGCAGCAAGCTGATATCAGTGAAAACATTTCTTCATTGTTCTCTTTAAAAGAGCAACAGAAAATGAGTGAGTATTCTGGACTTGCAAGTAACCGTAGCCAGATGATTGCTGAAGATTCCGAAATTCAGCCAAAACCTGAACACTCTCCTGAAGTTCTTCAGGAAGATATTGAGATGAGCAGTGGATCCAGTGGAAATGACTTCAGTGGAAATGAGACGACTGAAAACTACTCCAGTGGACATGATTCTCATGGCCATGAATCTGATGAAAATGGGAAAGATTCAGCAATGCTCATGGAATCTTCAGACTGTCATAAAAGGTACTATTTAATGCTAAATAAAGTTCACTTTTGTTTTTGTCACTGAAGGCTTTTTCCATTTGAATCTAGTTTGAGTTACAACTGTAGTATAAACTGTATCTTCAGATTAGAGTTTAGTGTTGATTTCCACTAGTTAGCCTGCCATCTTTCATAATGCAAATTATGTAATATGTTACACTTCATAGAATGCAGTGTTTCAGAGAGCCAACTTAATTTGGATGGCTTTTTTTCTCATCATTGCTTCTTTGGCTTTATTTATGTATTTTTTGGTAAGCCAGCTCCTGTAATTACATAGCAAAAAGTGTCAGTCTGTTCTTAAGAGTCAGGATGGATCTGTGCTATTTTCATCTTTAAAGTAATAGTTTAGTGGAGAGAGGAAATGCAGAGCAAGAGGTACCTTCTGTGTACCGAAAGGTGTACCAGTGTGTAGCAGGTATAGTTTCCATACTTGTTGTTCTAAGTAGACTCTTTGTCTTTGACTGAAAAGTTTGTCTTTGACTGAAAAGTTTGACTTTTGCTCTAGACAGTCATAACTCAGCAAATGTAAAACTAAAATGAAATAACTTTTATTTTAAGTGTACTAATCTTAATCTCTTTGCCTTTCCTTGTTTTAGTTCAAGCTCAAATGCATTTAGTCTGATGATTGCAAACTCTGAACATAATCAGTCTAGCAGCGGATGCAGGTAAATGTGCATATATTTTCAGTAATTTGCTTGTATGTGATACTAGATGCTGAAAACTAAATAGGTTGGGTGGTTGTTGATGTTGTTTTGTTTGTTGGTGTTGTTTTGGCTGAACTTGGAGACATAGGAGATGATGTCCTGTCTTTGACTCTCTTCCTTTCTGCAATCAGCAGCATGTCCTCCTAACCACTTGATCAAATTAGAGCTTTTTGTAGCCGTTCCATGCAAGTTGTGTAATGACTTGAAAGGTTTCTTAGCCTTTTTTTGATTTGGTAGCCTAGCCTCAGTTTTATTTTTGTCGTTCACTTCAAGCTTTTTTTTTTTTTTTTTTGAGACTTCTTGAATTTTTCTGCTCTTCAGATTTTAGTCTGAAGCCCTTGCCTGGAAACAGCCTAGCAGTATTTTAAAATTGGAATTCACTCATTGAGTTGGATGTGTTCTGGTGTCCAGCAGCCATATCATCTGCCTCTCCTGTGTTCCATTCACCAGGATTCAAGCCTTAAGTCTGTAAGGACAGATCAACATCAGCTGCAGGAATGCAGTGTGAACTTTGCTTCTGATCTTGGTAGCCTTGAGAAACCTGGTGTCATTGAAGGCTCTAATTTGGACACTTCAGAGTGCCCTGCTGTACTTGTTGAGGTGTTGGTGGTTTTTTATTTGTTTGTTTTCAAGTCAGCCTCTGATCAGGAGACCAAAACCTGATCCTGGGCAGATGAAGCTTGGCAGCTTTAGCAATCTGATGTTAAGATCCCTATCCATATATACCCACTTGAAAGTTTTCTACCTGATCCAGATCCTGGAGACATGATAAGTGAAAAATACTCCTTTGCAACCATTTGGTGCATGCTGAACATACTGCCTACCTTGTGGACACAAGGAAATCTTGTTCCATGCTTTATCTTTGTATGGAAATTGTGTTCTGGAGTTCATTTTTTGCTCAATATCAAGAACAGAGTGAACTAAAAACATTTCTTAATCTTCCTTTTCTGATGACTCAATTTTCTTTTTCTTTAAACAAAACCAGCAATCTTAATTAAAAACTCTTTGCTCAGAAACCCAGATAGTACAGTATTTCCCCCACTGTCAATCACATTTGCATTCAGAGCACAATCTGATCATTGTTGGTCTTTTTGGAATGGGACACAGATGACCTCAGTTGACTGAGCATACCTAGAGATGGTCTTGAAAGAGATGTCTACAATAAGCTGATAAGCTGTAGGTTTAGCTTCTGATTCAAAGACTTCTGGGCTTTCCATTCAATGTTTGCACCACCTAACTACCTTTTTGGACTGTCCACATAAAGCAAAATGGAAAGCTCTTATTTTTGTAGAATTTGCTGATTCTGTATTCTGCAAGTCGAACCTTCTTTGTGGCTGGCTACTGCGTCTGATGCTACAGCTCTTCAGAAAAACATTTTTGAGTTTCATAACTGATTTTCCAAGGAGGCCAGTCTTCTGTGTTTGCTACTGCTAGAGGCCAATTTGGAAGTTTTTCTGGCAGAAGGGTTCTTGACCACTTTCATGAAGCATGCCCAGACGATACAAAAACAGCAGTATGCTCTGTTATTTCAGTCTTTCCCTTTCTCTTCCTCCTCGCTGTTAGCATAGTTTGTTCTTCTATTAAAAAAGCCCTGATGGATTACATCAATCTAACACTGTCAAGCCAGACTGTACGTGTGATTTTAGTGTATAGGTGAATATTAAGCTTCCCAAGGGAGTATGACATTATTCTCTTATCCCTTGCCTTTATTTCTCAGTATAGCTAGTGAATAACTGAATTATATGCTTATCATAGATTGTTATGATGCAAACAAGAACGATGACTGTATATTCTATTACAAGCCAGCTTTTTCACCTTCTAAGCATTTTGGGTGAAGTATACCCCAGATGTCAGATCTACCTGAAGAACTCAAATTTCTCAGGAAAAAAATAAAACCTGAAATCCAATTGAAAGTTACCTGGAATTTGAGGCCAGTTATTGAACACTTCAGAAAGGGTAGTACAGTTGCCAAGAACACTGTTTCTACAGTGGTCCTTAGGGTAATTACATGGAGAGTACTAGCCACGGCAATTGTGTGGTAATAGAAGACCTTCCTTTTCATGGGAACAAATTGATTTTCAGAGAGATTTAAGAAAAGGTCTAAAATCTTCTAAATCATTGCGACTGATTAACTTTCAAAATTTCTTTCAATGACAAAGATGAGGTGATTTTTTTAACTGCTTTCAGCTCACTTGCCACCCATCTTTGTCATCGTCTCCATCCCTTCTCTTCCCTCCTTTTCCTTTTTGATTTTATCATCATTCTTATATAATAAGAGATACCAGGGATTGCAAAGGAAGGCGATTTTCTAGTGTTAGCACTGATTATTGCTGTAGCTTGACCTTCTGCACTGAGACAACACTTTTGAGCATGCACCTGAGAAATGTTAGTACAATTTCTGTCTCCAGCTGCCTCCTCTGATTCTTCACCCTTCATATTTACTCAGCCTTCCTTATGTTACTTAATGTATTGCCATGCTTAACTGGAATACATTGTTCCAAGCATTTCTCCATTTGTTTTGTTAACTTGATGCTCTCCCACTGCCATTCCCTTTTCAGGGACCTTTCCTATGAGAACCTGCTCGAACAGGAGGTGAAGACTTGAATGGACCTCCTGCTTCTCTACTTTGAAGTCCATGAACATTTCTGAGAGTTTGAATTTTAAAGGAACTAAGGGATATACCACAAAAAAAGGGGAAGGGAGAGTGGTGCAAAAAAAAAAAGTTATCTGGTGCTTGGGTGTATATATGTATATAGATATACTGTTGCACATACAGGCAGTATATATTTTACAATAAGGCTTCTGGTTGTGATCAATCTTCCATTTGAAGTGACTGTAGCTAATTTAAGAATTACTACAATTTTTGAATGTTGATACTAAGTATTAGAAAAGTTTAATGTGGCTAGCTGCATAAATTTAAGTGTGTGACAATTGTCAGTGTATTTGAGTTTCTATGAGGATGGTATATTACTCCAAGCATTCAAGTAACTTTTTATTATTTGTCTTTAATCTTACAGCAGTGAGCAGTCTACTAAAGCCAAAACACAAAAGGAATTGTTGAAAACATTACAAGAGCTGAAAGCTCACCTTCCTGCTGAAAAGAGAATTAAAGGCAAATCTAGTGTCCTAACGACGTTGAAATATGCCCTTAAAAGCATTAAACAAGTTAAAGGTAATCAAGTGTGATACTGCTTAAATAAAACTGAGCTGGGTAAAATTAAATATTTAAATAGGGATTTAAATGACTGTCTCTATAAAGCTAAGTTTATTATGTTTCAGAACCTCAGTAAGCAAGTATTTTCGTGGTCTTCTCATTTGTTGACCCTTAACAAGGGTTTGCTTGGGAGTTAAAGCAGCTTTGCCAGATGCTTGGTATTTTACTGGTATTTGTTGTAAATTTGTTTGCAAATTTGTTATTTAACCTCAAATTTCTGAAACTGTCAAGCAGACCAAAATATATTATGATGCATAGTATGGGTATGTTAAGATGGCTAAAAGTACATGGATTACTGATGAGGAAATTCCACTGTGGAAGAACTCATTTGGGATAGTACCTAAGCTTTCCAACTGCCCATTCTGTGCTTGTGTGAGAAAATTTATTACTTCAAGACTGTCTACGTACTGATGTGATTTTTCACTTCTGAATATTAATCGTTAAATGTTCTTAATGTAGCCAATGAGGAATATTACCAATTGTTGATGATTAATGAATCCCAGCCTTCTGGACTCAATGTGTCATCTTATACAGTGGAAGAAGTTGAGGCTATAACCTCAGAATACATCATGAAAAATGCAGTGAGTACGCTGATACAAGTATATAGTGCGTATGTAAAATGTTTTCTGGAACTGGAATTCTCAAGCATGCCTCCTTTTTACAAGGTTGAAGTTGATGACTAGGCCAATAATCTGAAGAAGCTGGCTACTGCCTTCCAGTGAATGCGAAGGAGAAACTTTGAGCGCTTAATCTTTTTTTTTTTTCCTGTCAGTTAGATGAGAAATAAGTAGCTTAAACACTTGGTCATATGAATTTTACATCATGTTTAGGGTCAATGGTGTGATATATCTGAATATCCATGTGATGTAATGCACTGTGAAATGTGTAAATAATTAGTTTTCTTCTTAGGACACTTAAGAGATGCACTTAAAGTATATCTCGTTACAAGGCTTAGTGTAGGCACATAGTGAATCATTTGAGCTATCATTTGCGTAGGAGCTATTTGATGTTTTAACTGTTATTTGTGTTTATGTGACTGAAAAGTGATCAAAATGTTGAAATCAGTGCGTTGCTGAGTCCTCCACTGTGGTATTTGTTGTCTTTGCAACTGGCACAAGCTTACTCTGTGATCCAGAGATGCTGTCTTCTCTTATCTAAAAGAGCGGCTATGGTGATAAATGTAGGTTTTTAGAAGTAGTCAGAATGATTATTTTATTTTTCCCATTTTGTGTGTTCTAGGACTATTTTGAAGATCAACAATAATTACATCTATATTTATAGTGCTGTCCACTGTTTGTTTCCTGAAGCCTCTTTCTGAATTAATTGTAAAATTAGTAAAATAATGGGTAGATGGAGGATGTTCCTGAGTTTGGAATGGTATTTTTCTGTTGAACCTATGACTAACAAAGTTGCCCAGAAGGTAAAACAGGTAGTCAGAGTAGTCCAGAGTACAGCTGAGAACTTCAACAAAATATCAATTGATCCCAAGCATGAGTTTATAAATACAATGTTCTGACGACAGTTCTTAGGCTTGTGTATAGTAATGGCGGGTAGGGCACTAAAGTTTATGATGCAGGGAACTCTTCTGTGTTGAGCAGGAAAAAAAACCATGAAATAATACAAGTGGAGTTTGTGTATGTTTGGGGCTTTTTTTTCCACCTGTCTACTCGTTATTTTTACCAAATGGTTTAGAGCACTTTTTGTCATTATGTAGTGGATGAACAAACTAACATAAACAACTCTTCACAAAGCAGCTGAATCTCATAAATGTCAAATATGGCTGTAACACAAGTTATGGTGTTTAGGGCATGTAACCTGAGAAAATCGTAGTGTATTATTGATACTGTGTAGTTGAAAGTGTATATGGCATGTATGTAATTCACAAGAAACATATTTTATCGCTTCATAAATAGATGTGGTTTAACTGTCTTTGTTCTATTTCCTTTCTATTTTGAACTTATTAATAACATTATCTTGGTGTCTTGTTTTATCTTATTGTTTAAACAATAAATACATTGAAGAATGTTTTTTAAATTGCCTAATTTTGAGGTTTTTCTTCTTAGGATATGTTTGCTGTAGCTGTTTCTTTGATTACTGGGAAAATTGTGTACATCTCTGATCAAGCTTCTTCTATTCTTCGCTGTAAGAGGGGTTATTTTAAAAATGCCAAATTTGTGGAGTTATTGGCACCTCAGGATGTCAGTGTTTTCTATACGTCTACTACCCCATACCGACTACCATCTTGGAATATTTGCAGCAGAGCTGGTGAGTGGTCCCAACAGCAGATATTCCTCTGATCTTCAGTCATGCTGATTTGTTTTTTAAATATCCTTTCATCCTTTCCCATCACTTCATGAGGATATAGCACACATGCATTACTAGAACACCTCTGAACAATATGGCACATATAACATGCCTTTATGAATCAGCAAAGCTTGTCTGTTGGCTAAAAGTCTTCTGATTGCTATTATTCATCGGTTCCTGGGCTCCTCTCATCCAGCTGATGATTTAAAGTAAAGTAGGTGTTCATGCTGAAAGCAGATTTGTCTTCCACAATTTTCTTGCAATCAAATGACCTCAATTTTTTTTTTTATTTCTTTCTTTAGATATAAGAAAGATAATATTCTGCCTTCTTACTTCTAAAATTATTATGATTTGTGTACTGGATACCTTGATTACTGTTTGGAAAGATGTACTACAGCTAATGTTGTTGTGCATTTATCAAATGTAATTTGTATATCCGTTCTTTTAGCCTAAGGAAAAGGATGTCAGACATGTTAATGTTGAAGGGTTAGATCTCTTAAGTCACTTGGTATTTGTTTGTGAGAGGGCTGTTTTACTTGTGCAGTGACAGCTGTTAGAGACTGAAAGATAGCTGCCAACTATTTTAAGCAAACACTTGAATTTCAAGTTCTGCTCTAAATATTTGAAATTCCAATCCCTGTAGACTAAGTCTATGAAGTTAAGTCAGAATGTGAGCCATATTAAATTTGAGGAAACAACTAACAACAAATACACAAAGTAATTTGTACATTAAATAGGTCAGAAGGGACCTTTTGAGGTCTCTGATTCAACCTCTGGCTCAAAAAAGTTCAGTTTCAACCATTTGATCCTGATTGTTCATGTTCCTCACCTATGTAATTTACTGAGAAAATTGTCTATTGTTTTTATTAGTTTGTGTATAGCTTTATATTTCAGAAATGCAGTGTAAATAGAACTGTGTACCATATCTCATGTATCAACATCCATACCTATGTTGTATCTGTAAGTATTGCACAGTGAGGTCTTTGAAAGACCAGTGTGTGCCTTGCAAATCAGACTGTGGCCACTTTTTCAAAAGGAAGGAAATAGGCTTAAAAGGAGAAGGGAGGAAAACTGTGGGAGATGCCTGGGTTTTGCTGTGCAGGTGGAGGCTGGCAAACGTATTTGATTCTCTGACAGTCCTTTTTTGGTCAATGCTGTAAGTTAGTGAAAAAGCTGATGGGTAAACAGTTCAGACCACAGAACTGTTTAGATATGTTTTTGCCAAAAGGCTTAGTAAGCAAGCAGCTGTGAGTCACATGCCAGTCTCAGAAAAGCATAAAACCGAATGCTTTTGGGAACTTAAAACTTTTGTAAGGGATATAGGCTACATCTCTCTTATTTCTGTTGGGGAAAAATTATTGTATTAAACATCATAATATCATAGTAACTTGTAACTTTTTGTAAAATATTTAATAATTCTAGAGTCTTCCACCCAGGATTGCATGGAAGAGAAATCTTTTTTCTGTCGCATCAGGTAAGACAGAATTATAATAGACTTTTTGTAATGCATAGTTTCATAACAATGTATTAGGCCTTTATAAGAATCATACAGTGCACAAGTTTCTTACTATTCCATAATGTGAATGTAAGGCCAAGCACATGCTTGTCATCTAGCTGTTCCAGAAGCTATGCAGAGAACTGCTAAGTGGTTGCAGGAAGTGGCACCTTAGAAGTTAATCCGTCTGAATATTGACCTTTGCACCCTAAATAGAGCTGATACGGTATCTTTCACAGCTATGGATAAAGCCTTCATTTTGTGCTGTTGTGCTCAACACCTGCTACAGATTCTTTCATTCTGTAAGAGTAATGGAACATATTAAATTAATCTCAAATGCCCAGTAAAGATAAATGAGGGTAGATGTCTTTTCTTCTAAATAACATTGATGCCAGAAGCTTTAACTTTATAAGCTGTACTGATCTAACCTCCGTTACTAAAATATTTTTTTTGATCACTGGGTATTGTTTTTGTTCTTATTCTTTGGCTTCTTGTTAAGTCAGCAACTGTTATTATAGGTAAGAACTTCTGAGACTTTGTTCTTTTTTAAATCAGGATAAATACTGAGTAAAAGAAGGTATTTAATAATTAACTGAAGGGTTATAACAGTCTTCATAAAGTAAAACTAATCTCTCTGAAGGTTAAAGTGATGATTAATATCAGATTAAGATTATTGGATCAATAAAATAATTTATCATAAGAGGAGGACTTTTCTTTTTCCATGCAATTTCCATTAAGTACTTGTGGGTCTGATTTTAAGCAGTGAAGATGACAGTGAATGCTTTATTGCAGTCAATATGCAAAGGATGCCATCTGAATTAGGTTTTGTTCTACAGAAGGTTCAGGAAGCAGAATTCTTGGGTGCTGCTTTAGGAGCTATTATACAGTCTTGTAATTTAGGAAGTTACAGTGGATAAAATTCTGTTCAGCGTGAGATGAATCTGTTCAAATAATAACCTCTGTTTAATTATTAGTGCAGGAAAGGAGCGTGAAAATGAGATTTGCTATCACCCATTTCGGATGACTCCTTACCTTATCAAAGTACAAGATCCGGAAGTAGCAGAGGACCAACTTTGCTGTGTGCTGCTTGCAGAAAAAGTGCATTCTGGTTATGAAGGTAATGATTTCAGTGGACAAAGAGTAGTTTGGTTTTGTGACATCTAGAACTGTTCAGTATTTTGCTACAGGAACTTCTGTGCAGTTTAGCACAACTGAATTTCAGCCTAAGAAAATTAACATATTTGAGTACCATCAGTGATCTTATTAAAGTGCACGATAATTGGTTCTGTTCTCTGCCCTTGCTGAAAGACTGCGAAATAACAGCTTGCTTTCCTGTATGCTCTTAGGTGGACTTCTAGATTTTACTCAGCATTTAATTAAAACATATAGCTTTAAGTAATATATCGTATGCAAAATATGCTTGTTAACCTGCTTTTTTTTCTCTCAGCACCCAGAATTCCTCCAGACAAAAGAATTTTTACGACTACACACACACCGACCTGTTTGTTCCAGGATGTAGATGAGAGGTAAATTACTTAAGAAAATTAAAAAAAAAAAAAGTATGAAAGCACTTCACACTGTGGTCTTTAGCAAGCAAACACAGTTTTCCACTTAACAACTTGTTCTTTTATTTTTGCATCTGGGGCAAATCTGGACAATAAATTCAAAGAGTGGAATCCGCTGACAGGAAAATTTGTGTGTCAGCAAGCATTACCTGTATGAGGCTATTTTTTTTTAAATTTAAATCTATAGAATGTAACATTACATCATTTTAAACAAAAAAACAACAAAAGAAAACATCAAACATCATATTCTATGTTCATGATTAAACTACTCAGATTCTACTGGCTGAAGCTTTTATGTTGCTTTGACAGTCATGGAAGCTGATAAGACATGTGAAATTATCAACATAGGCAGATATGATGCATGTGAATTTAAGTCATTCACAGAGGTTCAGGAACTAAGATGCAAACCAAACTTTCCTTTAGTCTTCTGGACTGCTCTTGTCTAGTACCTTTTGGAGGATGTGGGTGATAGAAATTGGAAGTCTGTGAGAGAATGGAAGATACTACTTCGAAGAAGAGTTGAAGGCATAGGAGGCTGAGGTGTAGTCAGTGGTCTTAAGCCTTTAAGGAAAGGAGAGATGTGCTTTGAAATATCATAATTTTTTTTAAGAACATGAGAGCAAATGTACTTGTTCCTGAGTTGAAAACATGGGCTTTCTTTTTCCTTCCATTTGTTTTCCCTTTCCCTTGTTTTACGTGGGATTTTCTTCGTGACAGTGTGGGATTTTATTCTATTTTCTCTTCTTGTTGAAAACTAAGTTGGCTACCATAAAAGCATATCAATGCTGGGACTGATCCCTTACTTCTGGGAGCTCAATAAACTTAATAAGTTATTTCATCCCATAAGCTAATAGTTCACATCATTAGAAGTTACTGTGCGGGGATACGAGAACATTAATTTTAGTTAGTTATTCTAATTAATAAGCTTGCTTCCTTGCAGAGTTAAACTCATAACCTGCCTGTGAGAAAGTTTTCTTGTACCCTAGTCAACTGCCCTGTTTTGTTCAGCTACAGTAATCCTGTGTGATCCTTAGCCTTGGCTTGCAGCCATAGATTGGGAGTACTTTCATGAGAGTTTTGTAAGATTAAATTTTATTAATGCTCTTTTAAAATTAGGGTAAGTACTCAGCCTGTAGAGCTAGGCAGCATAGAAAAGACAGAACTGCTGTAGCAGACTCCTTGACTTTGGTCTGAACACTGTTTTGTAATGTTAAAAACAAATTAAAAACAAACAAACTACTCTGTTCAAAGAGTGCTACTATTAAGCTGGCACTACTATTTCCCAAAATTTAAACTTAAAATTAGCGGAAAAAGAGTAAATAAAACTTAAAATGGAAACATTTTAAAGATTAAGTAAACATTTATTTCATTTGATTTAATTTAAATAACTGTTTTTTCTTTGTTTTTCTTTCCCCAGAGCAGTACCTCTGCTGGGATACCTACCTCAGGATTTAATAGGAACACCAGTTTTGGTGCATCTTCACCCAAATGACAGACCCTTAATGCTAGCAATTCACAAAAAAAGTATGTAATGTCATCACTGTGGAGGAAATACCTTTTTTCTTTTTTCCACATGAAAGTTAAAAGTAGCATATGAAAAACCAAAGCAAATAGGAGGTTACATTTATTTCCTTCAAGTAATTAGATGTTGAAGTATTCCTTTACTCTACAACTTGATTCTTAATACAAATTGATGACATTCAGTATTTTCTCATTTTCATTTTTGATGTGAAGCATGTCTGCTGTCAGCAGATTTGTTTGTGAATATTTCATACATAAGAAAATTGTCCTGAGAGTGCAATGATAGAAGCTGTTGTACTTCTACTAACTGTAGTCTTCCTCATTTCATAATGAGGAGTCAATGAGAAGAAAGAGTGAGCCATTCTTGCAATGTTTATTTGTTAAACTACGAAAATGTAAAGCTGTCTCTTCAATCATCTTAAACTATGACTAGTTAATTAGAACTGCAAGTATTAAACTGGCTTTTTTGAATCATTCTTAACAGTACTTCAATATGGAGGACAGCCTTTTGACTATTCGCCAATCAGGTTTTGCACTAGAAATGGAGATTACATAACCATGGACACTAGCTGGTCCAGTTTCATCAATCCTTGGAGTCGAAAGGTTTCATTTATCATTGGGAGACACAAAGTTAGGACGTAAGTCAATATTCATGATATTTTTTTTCCATCCAGCTTACTTAGCAATCCCTAAAAAAAAAAAAAAAAAGCCTTAAAGGTTTTGGGGGGGGGGGGGAAATCCCCCTCAACATGACTTGTTTCCTTCTTCTATTTGGGTTTAGTGATGTAGTAGCTGCTTTAAATAAAGGAAACTTGAACGGTTTTGTATTTTGTCAGTACTGTCAAGAGTTACTTTAGGAGAGAAGCTATGCTCAAAGTGAGTAAAGATGTGCATTTTATCAGATTCAAAGGTCTTAGATGCAATAGAATAATGATCAGATCCTGTTTGCTATATGTAGATGGCAAGTTGAGGATGCAGTCTCTCTGCAATTCAGGTACTTGCATTTGTAATGTAATGCGATATGTTTGGTTTATGCAGGGGTCCCTTAAATGAAGATGTCTTTGCTGCTCCCAACTATACAGAAGACAGAATCCTTCACCCCAGTGTTCAGGAAATCACAGAGCAAATATACCGGCTATTACTACAGGTACAGCATGTGCTTTCATGTCACTATTTTAAATTCCCAGTGAAGAAAGGGTGTTTATTTTAATGTGATGTTTTGTTTAGCTATCTTCCACTGTTCCACTGTATTGGGATTTCTGGCTGCAGTCCTGGAAACTATTTGCATTTGATTGCCAAGCATGACTCACTTAAGTGTGTTAAAGCTCCAGTTGGTATTTAAGGATTTAGTGCAGCTATGGCATCTTCATACCAACAATAAAACAAACAAACAAACACAAAACTGCACAAAAAACCTAAAATAAATCCCTTTCACCTTGCATGGAACTAGTAGTAACAATTTCATTTCTGTAGAAAGCTGGTGTGCAGAGATTATATATTCTGTTGTTTTTAATAGCCTGTACACAACAGTGGATCCAGTGGCTATGGAAGTCTAGGTAGCAATGGCTCACATGAGCACTTAATGAGCGTGGCATCCTCAAGTGACAGCACAGGAAATAATAACGATGACACACAAAAGGATAAAACAGTAAGTTTTTTATTTTTATAAATTCAAGTATGATATAGGAAACCATCATACAAAACTAAGTGCTTTTTAACTTCTGGCATAACTCTTTCTAATTTGGGATGGGAAGAAGTATAAGGAAAATGTTGTCATTTGTTTAATATGGGGAAAAAGCTTTCTGTCAGTAGGAATAAATATTTATGCTGTAGATGAAGTCTCAGGGTACTGAAGTACCCTGAGGTTGAAAGTGGACACTGCGTTAGCGTATTCTAATGCCCATTATATGCTTGCTTCTGGGCAAAAAAAAAAAGGGTGTTTGAAATCAGTTTCTTCTGAGGGGAAAGTCTGTACCTCCTGTTTTCTGAGATGATAAAATGCAGTAATAACTGCATTTTTATTTTTTTTAATATAACTATGCATGATGTCTTGTGTGAGAATTTCGTAATAGTATTTTAATGGCCTCCTTCCAGATAAGTCAAGATGCCCGTAAGGTCAAAAATAGAGGACAGCATATTTTCACTGATAATAAAGGAAAACTGGATTGTAAGAGAGAGCCTTCTGCAGGTAAGGTATTAGTAAGTTAACTGGGTATTAGTTTATTGCAATGGTGCATGATATAACATGAGCTTAGGGGGTTTTCCAGTTTCATTCTAATCAATTTTAATGAGTAAGTGCTGTTGTTATGTTTTATATTGTCCTTAATTTCTCCACTGTGTTCAAGAAAACATGTGACCCAGCTGTCTGAATTTGTAATGATGTAAAATGCAGTGAAGGTGTGTCCTAGAGCTGTTGCTTTGAAGTACCTTAATTGTAGCTTATAAGTCAAATGTCTTCTTTTTCTGTTAGAGGGAGGATGTTGTTATTCCTGTTTGCACATAACTTTAGGAATTTTTAAGTCAATAAATGAAAACCTTCCTGATGTAATTTAAATTTTGTAGACATGAATAATAGCTTATTTTATAACTTTGTGCTCTAAACTTGTTCTCATTTTGAGTGTGTTTCAGCTCTAGTGATATCTTTTCTTTTGTATCCATTATGTCTGTCCCCTTTGGATCCATTAGCTTAACTGAACCTTACTCCTTAAGAATCCCTAAGAACAGGGGGCTATTTACACAATGTTCATCTATTAGGACACAAACCTCTTACTTGCTCTACAGTGTTAAGAAACTTCTGATCTGTTAAGAAATATGCATAAATGAAAACTTCTACTGTTTTACTGAAACTTTTAGGAGAAATTCAAAGGATTAATGCTGTGATTGCATAATAACAATCTCTTAACAGAAAAACAAAATGGTCCTGGTGGTCAGGTGAAAGATGTAGTAGGAAAGGATACTACAGCTGCTCCTAAAAATGTGGCTACTGAAGAGCTGGCATGGAAAGAACAACCTGTATATTCTTATCAACAAATTAGCTGCTTGGATAGTGTCATCAGGTAAGCAACCAGTGTGTAAATTACCATTGACCTCTAGACTTCAGACTTGCATATCTAATATTGTTAAATTCTTTTATTTTAGATACTTGGAGAGTTGTAATGTGCCTGGTACAGCAAAAAGAAAATGTGAACCTTCGTCAAGTGTGAATTCTGGTGTTCATGAACAAAAAGCATCTGCTAGTGCTATACAGCCCTTAGGAGGTATCTCTACATTAGTTTGTTTATTTTGCTAGTTGTCAAGTTGGCTGTTACTACTTGTCAGAATAATGACTGGTGTAGCTTAGGCTCACAGTTTCTGCTGTCATCTGTAGACTCTGCAGTTCTAATTAATAGGACAGGATGGGGATTTGCTAGCTTCTTGATGCACTGATGACTGTAAATGACAAGATAGCCATCATATGCTGGTCAGGAGGAGGCAAACTCCAAGTCTTGCACTGAGAGTTATACTGAGTATTCATACTGGAGAAGAAATGTTCTGAGACTGTTCTATGAGGCACTGATATGACCTCTGCTGGATTATTGTGTATAGCTTTCCAGTGAGAAAACTTAAATAGGCAGATGCTTAGAGCAAAACTTAACATCTACCAGCTAATAACCAGCCATGAGAGAGATTAACATACAACAAGATGGGAGCTGGGAGGGACTTCATCTTAGGCTGGAGAAGACTACAAGCTTCCAAAGTCATACCATCAAAGAAGAGTAAAGGCCAGGAAAGGTCAAGAAGTCCTTCACTGGAAGGACTTGGCTTGACTGTGTTTGAGAGTAGACGATTGGATTTGGTTGCCCAGAAGTCATTCCATTCCTAAAACATTCTTGGTAAAAACTCCTGAAATCAATTAAAATATTCATTTTTTTATCTTGCTAAGCACAAGTAAGCCTTTGCTGTTCTACAACCTTAGCAACATATTATTTATTCACATATGTAACTCCCTTTTATTTTTCTAATTTTTAAACAGACTCTACTGTGTTGAAGGCATCTGGTAAATCAAGCGGTCCCCCAGTAGTTGGTGGTCACTTAACTTCTTTGGCCTTACCTGGCAAGCCTGAAAGTGTTGTATCGCTCACAAGTCAGTGCAGCTACAGTAGCACCATTGTTCATGTTGGAGACAAAAAAACACAACCTGAATTAGGTATGTTTTCTGCTAATGTGTCATTGCCAAAATATTGATTTCCAGCAAGTATAACCTGTAAGATGAGAACAGCTTGTACTTACTTGATAACTTGCGTTATTTATAGCTAAGATGTTCTTAAGGAAATTGAATAAATAAGCACAGAATTTATATCTTAAACTTTTAAAGAGAAGTTACTACAGTTTGTAGTAGCTTAAAATGCATATGCAGCACTTCTCATGATCATGATTTTTATTCCTTCTGTTTTTGTAGAAATGATAGAAGATGGTCCAAGTGGAGCAGAACTCTTAGATAGCCAACTTCTTGCCCCTCCATCCAGCTCTACGCATGTAAATCAGGAAAAGGAGTCATTTAAAAAACTGGGACTTACAAAGGAAGTCCTTGCAGTGCATACACAAAAAGAAGAGCAGAGCTTTTTGAATAAGTTCAAAGAAATCAAGAAATTCAATATTTTCCAGTCCCACTGCAATTACTACTTACAAGATAAACCTAAAGGAAGGCCTGGTGAACGTGGTATGGCAATAGTGTTTTTTTTGTCTTTGTATAGGCAGTGAATCCTGTTGAGAGGACACTTGCATTTTTAAGTGTTGGGGAACCACTGTGAACAGTGGCAGTCACATACTATGTTTAAGTCCACAGAAAAATTCTGGTGACAGCCTTGCTTTGAAAATTGAGTGGAATATAGCTTTAAATATAATAATTAATGTTTCAGTAGTTAATGTTCTAGTTGTTATTTGTTCGTTATATTATTATTGGTATGCATCTACTTTCAAGAGACAAATACCACTTCAGAATGTTTTCTCTCCTGTCTGTGCTTGTATTCTCTTGCTTTTCTGTTCCTTCTGCCTTTCCATCTGTCTTTCAATGCTGTTTTCCAGCCTCTTTAATTTACAGACAGTTACTCCCATTTCATTATTGTGTCATTGGTGGAAACAATCAGATTGTTTGGTTGCCATTAAGTTAATGTCAGTAGGGGGATGGAAGTGGAACAGGCTAGCTATAATAGTGAGGGTTTTTTGTTTTGTTTTGTTAGGGCTAGGAACTCAAGATGACATTTCAGAAGTGCTTGGTACTGACCTGACTTTGTTTCCATTTCAGTTCTGTTTGGAAGGGAAGTCAGATAATGAGAAGCATTTTCTTGCCAATTCTTTTATCTTTCATTTTTTATACATATAGATAGATACGCAGGTCCTTGATTTAGGAAACGTGTTCTGGAACACTAAAGTGCTCTGTGTTCTCTATCCTTGATAAACTTTCAGGCTAAATATGCCTTGCACAAACTAAAAGTTGGAACAGCTTTTAAATATTTAAGTACTTAAATATGAAAGATGTCTTATGGATTTATTTGTGTCTGTAAATGAGACAAACTGATAGCTTTCGCCTAAGGAAGAGTTGCTTGGTACAGACTTCTAAAATAAGGTTCCATGCTTTTCTTACAGAATTTGTGAAGTTAGCATGCTTTTTCCACTCACAAAAGAAAATTCTTTTGTGTACTTTTTCTTCCTTCTGCTTTTATATCTTCGCCTTTTCAGTTATAGACCTGTATGACCCTAACTCTCCAGAAGTGATTTCAGTTATGTCCTCTACTGCTTTCATTGTAATTGTTGTAGTGATTAGAGCGGCTCCTCTGGGAGCCACTGTTTTGTACCATTGTACTGATTGGGTGACATATCTGAGCCTTAACTGATCCACTTCTATTCTTTTTATTGTTTATTTTCCTTCCCCCAAACCATGTCAATATGGTTTACCTTGCCAAGTCTGCTCAGCTCTTTTGCTAGAGGTAAAAGTGAATCTGATCTCTTCCCACATCCTTCCATTTGGGTAGACTAAAGTCCAGAACTACAGTTTTGAGCAACTTCTAGGGATGCCAAAGTGTAGGGGATCCATCAGATGGCCAGTAGGCTCCTTCCTGATGCAGGTTTTCCTTTTTGTTCTTGTTTTTTTTTTTTGTCATTGTTTTTGCAGGTGGCCGTGGGCAACGAAATGTAACTTCTGGAATGGATCAGCCTTGGAAGAAAAGTGGGAAAAACAGAAAATCAAAACGCATTAAACCACAGGAATCTTCAGACAGTACAACTTCTGGAACTAAATTCCCCAATCGCTTTCCGCTTCAGGGTTTAAATACTACTGCTTGGTCACCATCAGACACTTCACAAGCAAGCTATTCAGCGATGTCTTTTCCAACTGTTATGCCTGCATATCCACTTCCTGTTTTTCCAGCAGCAGCAGGGACTGTGCCACCAGCTCCTGAGACTTCAGTCTCTGGTTTTAATCAGTTGCCAGACTCGGGAAGTACTTGCCCTATGCAACCGTCCCAGTTTTCTGCCCCCCTTATGGCACCTGTTGTAGCTCTTGTGCTCCCCAACTATGTCTACCCAGAAATGAACAATAGCTTACCTCAAACACTTTACCACAGTCAAGCCAATTTTCCTACCCATCCTGCTTTCTCTTCACAGACAGTATGTCCAGCGCAGCCTCCATTCACTACCCCTAGCCCTTTCCCACAACAGGCGTTTTTTCCAATGCAACCATTCCATTATAATCCACCAGCAGAAAGTGAAAAGGTCCCTGTTGCAGAGGCACGAAACGAGCCATCCCGTTCCTGCACTCCCCAGTCAGTGGGTCCTCAAGACCAGGCTTCGCCACCTTTATTCCAGTCAAGGTGTAGTTCTCCTCTGAATCTTCTACAGTTAGAAGAAACCACAAAAACTGTGGAAAGTGGAGCTCCTGCGGGTTTGCATGGAGCTTTAAATGAGGAAGGAGCCATAGGCAAAATCATGACAACTGACGATGGTAGTGGAAAGGGATCCCTACCAGTAAGTATGCTGATGTTCTTTTCGTGTGTGTGGTTTTTTCTGTTTTCCTGTTAAAATCTTGGCTCTCTAAGAATATTTAAGGTTGTTGAAATGTAGAGGTGCCCATAATGGATCTTTTTCCCTCTTCCGTTTTCTTGTCTCCGCTTCATCACTTTCAAAACTCACCTGTGGACCTTGTACTTTAATAATAACAGGTCTATAATCTCTAGAGATAGAGCCACAATTGCAGTCAGTAAATTCAGATTTTGGTAGACTGAATAAATGTGAAATCCAATTGTTTGAATAATGTTAACTTTTAAAAATTAAGGCAGTCTTATTGTTCTCCTGAAGTTACCTCAGAAAACTTGAAAACAAATCCCAAACTGGTTTTGTTATACTTCTTTTAATGTGAATGCCAACACATTCATTGAGAAGCACTGAAATAGATTTCAAATCATTTGTTCACTTTTTTTAATGTTTAGCAAAAAGCTTTTGGGTATTGAATTTCTGAGAAGAGTGAAGGGAAGCAATCAGTAACTGAGGTCTTGAAGCTGATATAAAGAAAATCACCTCTTTGTTCACAAACAAGTAGTCAAAATAAAGAAAGTATGAGATACTGCTTGCAGACTAATGATTTCGTTTTCTTGGTGCAGTCCACTAAAGCTGTATTAAGCTGTGTGATAACTTCAGCTTTTTTTCCTGGCTCATTTAATTTTGATGGATCAGTTTAACAAATAATCTGACAAACCTCAGATGGAGTGCTGTGTCTGTAAAGATTTCTATGATGATGACATAGACTGATATATTGGTGTTGTCTAAAGATTCTATGTAGTGTCTTTCTGAATGCTAAGTCACTGATGGGATGTGACCTAAACCTTTTAGAACATCTTCCTTCCTTCTGCTTTTCTTCTAATGTGGATTGTAATAGTTCACTGCATCTGATAGTGTATACAGAGCACAATTTGAGTTCAGTGCTGTTAAAAGGAAAGCAGACATTGGAAGGTGTGGCTCTTACTGGCATGCCTGAGATCTAAATTGCTCCAAGTAATCAGTAATAGAGCATAATTAGTGCTGATGCTAACAGCTGATTAGATGACTTCGCTGTGAAGTTTGTCATAGGCACATACAGACTTTAGAAGTTAGGGAGGAGGAAGGAAAAACTTATGAACGTGCTTGTTCCTCACTGTGAGAAACTTAGTTTCTTGGTTTCCAGATGATTTATTTTACCTAATAATCTTGATGCTGATTCTTAATGAGGATGAACACAGGGGGGAATGGAGAGGAATGTGTTTATATGTTTTTCTAGTGAAACTTCCAAACTTGATTGACACAGTGCAAAACCTTTTCACATTCTGTTATTGCATGCTTGCTGTCTCATGATCTTGAGAACAAATAGATACATATAAAACACTTCTGATTTGTGCTATGGTAAAAAAGTGCATCTGTGGCATTCTGTAACTTACTGCATGCTCTAAAGTGTCACTACTGGATTAAAAAAAAAAGCTTAATAACAAAAATTAATACAATTTTGATGGGAAATCCTTTTGAATTCCCTCAAAAGGCTAGTTCCCATTGTTCAGAAACCTGCAAAATATTACTTTCTGTAATTTCATCATCACTTATTTGAACATGAAGGCAAAGCAGGCATTTAGTTCAAGAAAGCACTGAGGATATATCTGAAGCTAGTTCTTGCTATTACAATGTATTCTGTTAAATTCTTTGACATTAATTTCTAACAATCTTCCAGCCAACTTGTAATGAGATTTAGCAGTGCTATAACTGTTAATGTTAACAAATAAAAATAAAGCAGCAGTTAATGCTCATTCTCTTAAAAACAAACAAGTTTTTACCTCCCCTAGGAACCATTATCTGGGAATGCCTGCCTTCTCGTCATGCATTAAGAGTAATAAGTGAAGGACTCTTTATGCAGTTCTGAGGTAGATTGTATTAGGAGCAACCTAGCATATTTTAGCTGACTTGGTTGAATTCTGCATTGTCCAGAACAGCAGAGTCTGTCAAAACTGAAAAGCAAATGCCTTCCTTACTACACAGTCTACTACTTAATTATTTATTTATTTTTAGAGAACTTGCATTGAAATCTCTATTTTACTGAAAGACCACGTGCCTGCCTACTAGTCCATTTCATTATTCCCTATTTAGTCTTGGTGTATGTTACTAGTTATTCTGTCTTTAAATAATGGTGCAAACTTAATAAATACCAAGTGAGGTGGATTAATATTAAATATACAAATTGGAGATGAGATGACTGTAATTTTCTGTTGTTGCTTGTTTCCTCTTCCTATGACCAGGCTGAGTCGCCAATGGATGCTCAAAATAGTGATGCGCTTTCCATGTCCAGTGTCCTGCTTGACATTTTACTTCAAGAAGATGCATGTTCAGGCACTGGCTCAGCTTCATCAGGGAGCGGTGTATCTGCAGCTGCTGAATCTCTGGGGTCTGGATCCAATGGCTGTGACATGTCAGGGAGCAGAACAGGTAGCACAGGCAGTGAATTCTCCTAGCATTTTAGAAGCATTGGAGTGTGATGTACTGCAAACATCACATGAATGCTGAGTGTTTTATGGAAAAATCTTTCCTGTATTTAATCTTCATTCTTGATTTCTTTTTTCATCTCATCACATGATGGTCCTCTCTACTATGATTTACAGTATAGAACTTCTGGGTTTTTTTTGTGTACATAAATTAGTCTATAAAATATTTCATGATGGAGTAATGAAGAGAGTATACCATAATCCTTGGTGTTTCAAATTTATTTTCTTTTAGTTAATTATTCTATTGCAGTTTAATTGAGATTTAACATTAATGACTGTGTTTTAAAAATATTAAAATTGTTACCTAAGTTGGAAGAGGAGTACCTTCTGAAATAAAATGGTGGTGATATTTTATGCTTTCAGTTCTCTTTAACCGTTTCTAGCTTCAAAAATATTGAAACGATCTATATATTTGATGATTTATAATGAGGCTTTAATTTTTTTTAAAGGTAGTAGTGAAACTAGTCATACCAGCAAATACTTTGGGAGTATCGATTCTTCAGAAAATCATCATAAAACAAAAATGAAGGCAGAAATAGAAGAAAGTGAGCACTTCATTAAATATGTTCTTCAGGATCCTATATGGCTTTTGATGGCAAACACAGATGACACCGTTATGATGACTTACCAGATACCCTCTCGGTAATTCCAATACCTTAGTCCTTCTTAAACTGCAAGCACAGTGGGGGAGCGGGGTAAACTGAATCACTGTCTCAATGGAAGACAACTTGTTTAAATGCTTAGGTCAGTGTCAAGAATTGTTTCCTTTCTATCTTTTGCATACTACCTGAAAAGTTCCAGAGAAGAATGACTTGGTTAGGCCTACCCACCTACCCGTATTTTTATTTTTTTTCTTTAGGTCTGTTACCTGAGTTGAAGTTAACTGTGTATATTTTTTTGGAAGCTGATGCATATCTCATGTGCATCTAGTGTCTGATTTGGGTTGTCCTCCTGCTGAAGGAGAACTTGGAACTCACTGCAGCAGCTGTAGAGGGGAACAGAACTTCTTTGTTTCACTAGTAGTACTGCCTGAATAGCTCTAAGAAAGCTGTTCTCAGTGAGATTTGGAAAGACAATGAGCCAGCAGAGATGCATTAAAGTTGTCTGCAAATGTAGAATGCCTGCTGAAATAATCACACTTAATTTTTTCCAATGTCAGATTTGTAAACTTAACAATCCAGAACAAAAATAGTTTAAAAAAAAAAAAAAAAGCTCGTATTTGATTGTGTAACCTTATGTAGGCTTAAAGCCCTGAAAGTATTGAAGCTCAATTTCTGAATACATTTCATTTTAGAGATTTGGAAACAGTTTTAAAAGAAGATAAGCTGAAACTAAAGCAAATGCAGAAACTACAGCCAAAATTTACAGAAGACCAAAAAAGAGAGCTTATTGAAGTTCATCCATGGATCCAGCAAGGTGGACTGCCAAAGACTGTTGCTAATTCTGTAAGTTTAAATGAGCTTGTTATTTTTGCATGTGTAACAATGCTTACATTATTAGCCTGTGTTACTTTTCCATTCCTGTTTGGAAAGCTCGATCAGTTAAACTGAGGAAAAGTTAAAATCAAACTTGTTTACAGGGGCTTCTGGCTTGATTTAACTTACTGGAAATCTTCCCAATAGAAAAGTTAATGTAGTAGTGAATTAGGTATAAGAAATTTCCTTGCTATTTCCAGTTTTGTTGCATCTATTTAAAATCATTTATGATTGTGACCAGCAACTTCATTACATAAAAATCTCATGATGTGAAAAACACATTTCTGTTTTGTTCATAGAAACTTATGCCTATTCCTTGCTTGAAAGTGTGCAAGGAATGGGAATGCAGCTTTCATTCTCTGTACTGAATTTTTCCTGCACAGTCATCTCTTATCTGGATTGTACAAGTAGATTAATAGCTCAGGAAGCGTATTTAAAAAAAAAAATCCTTACAGTTTTATTGGTTATCTGTGAATTTTACTTACATACAAATAACTGATTGCATTCCAATTCCCTAAGCTCTCCATCATTTGTAGCTTTTTTTCAAATAAGCTATCAAATGCAGAAGGTCTCTTCTTCATGGATATCTTAGAAGTTAATGCAAAAGAATTTGAGTAGATCCTTTTTCTGTTATTAATGTGACTGCAACATTAATGTGAGAGCATCCAACAGGTGTGAAACTACAGTTGCTTCAGTATCTTAAACAGTGTAGCTGACATTACTACTGTATTACTACAGTGTTAGCAATCAAATGTAGGAAAAGATAGTGCTTATAAAATATTGGAATTGTAAATGTTCTGTGATGTAACTGTTCACAGTAGAGTTGTTGAGTACTGTGTACTGACTTACTATGTGTTATTAATTGATTGTGTGGGAGAAGTGGAGGAATGGAATAAACCTGAGTGTAGCACAGATTTACAGGTTCATTTGGAGACAGGGATCACATGCAAATGGACTGGCGTTTAGAAAACGCTTTTTTTCTTTAGCTTAATGTTTTTCTGTTTTATTTTAGGAATGTATTTTTTGTGAGGACAATATACAGAGCAATTTTTATACATCATATGATGAAGAAATCCATGAAATGGACCTTAATGAAATGATCGAAGACAGTGGGGAGAACAATCTGGTTTCCCTGAGTCAAGTCAGTGAAGAACAAACATAGCCTTTGAGCCTGCTGCTTCAAAATAACAGTGATGATCCGTTAAGGTTTTAATCTTGTTTCCAGCAAGAGGAATCTACTTCATAAAACAAATATTTTTCTTGCTCTAAAAGAGTCATTTGTGAAAGAATCTCTTTTTAAATGGTGGCAATCTCTTCCCAGTAAGGACATTGTTGAAGATGGTATAGCTTTTATTTAAAGAAAAAAAAAAGACTCATATTTTGCACTTATATGCCTCAAGTATTTCTTTGTAAACTACAAAAGCTTTCATTGATGCCTACTGAGTGGGTCAGTGAGTACTGTGAGTACTGAAAATCCCCTTGTAAACATAGTTCTTCAAATCTCCTTTGAGTAATGGTTCAACATTGTAAATTGTTCTAGGAATCTTGCTTAGAAGCTCTTTAGCATTGCTCTTAATATTTGAAGTGGTCCTGCATAGTAGAAGAAAAAACCTTCAAGAAAATCAATTCACACTTGCCCTTCTCATACCAGTTGACCCATCCTCTTTGTTTCCTGTAGTTTTGACTATAGGAACTTTTTGCGTAAGAGAAATGTTAAACTAATTTTGTAATATGATCTTGGGTTTAAAATACTTACATGGATACTTCAGAAGGCATAGGTGAGTGCTGACAAGTCTGTAGCCTTTTATTCCAGCAGACACTGAGATTCTATGAACTGCTTATTATCTTGAAGCATGATTTCTGAGAATTTATACACAGAAAATCTCTGCTTAAAAATTTAAAAACACACAGGATGACTGTGTATGCTCCAATGACTGAGACAAAATGTAGTGTAATTTTAACCTTTATTTTTGGTTTGTTCTGTTAGGATGTTGGCCATCCATTTTTCTGTTTGGCTATACAAAAATCAAACTTGCATGTGGCAAGAGAGGATTAGACATTTCTCATAATTGGAAGATATTTCTTATAAAAAGAGATTTTGAGAATACCATTGACTTTCACAGATTATGTAATCTAACACTTGGTGTGGCTGGAGTCCTTTCCTGTCAAGGATTTAATTTTAATGCCTCAGCGATTGTATCAACTTGAATACGTGTACTTTGTCCTTGCGCTGTTCATACTTGTTGGATGTGGGAAGAGAACAAAAGAGTACCTATCAATATTGATTAGTTAGAAGAAATTTAGTTGCAGCATTGCTAGATGTCAGCTTGTAGGTCTTGGGGGGTCAAAAACGTGGAGAAACTCAATTAACTTTGCTATGTTTGTCTTAAAATATTTTTCATGAATTTTTTTTCTTTTGTTGTTCTTTTAATGTTAGCACTTCTATTCACTGAAATCTAAAATTATTTTCATTATATAAAGTGTTTCTCTTTGCATACAAAGAGGACATGAAGATAGATCTGACACCACCAAAAACATGCTGAAGCAACTGGTATTTGCTTAGTGGAAGAAATGTGTGAATTAATTATTAATTGGACAGCATCATAAAGAAATTTGCAATGGAGATAGGTTCGTCAGTTTGAGTGTGTGAACTTATGAAATGAGTTGAAACACTACTTTAAACGTGAGTATGATTTGATTCCTGTCTTTAATAGTTCAGCAAGATCAAACTTCAGTAGATGTATATAAACTGGATGAGAAACTTTCAAATGTTGGTTGTCAAGTCCAATATATTAAATGTTTCAATCATAAATGGAACAGTGCAGCTATACCAGCATATTACATATTCCTTTTGTGTTTTTTTATTACATGTAAACACAAATAGTTTTAATTGGACCAGGGTTTGGGAAAAATAAAAGCTTTATATATAAAGGAGTGCATCATTATTAAACAAATTATTTTCAGGGACTTCTCAACCACTTTGTGAACTTCTTTGCTTTAGCATGCTTTTTTTGTTGTTTTTTTTCTTTTTGTTTTCATTTCTTTTTTTCAATGACCATCTTGTAAGCATAACTTAGTGAAAGGAAGAGAAAAGTATATTTAGAGCATTTTGTGGATGTGCTTAATTACAGTCTTATTCTTGCATCCTTAAAGTGTTTGCATTTACAGGGTGGTATTAAATATTTTCCTGTAACTTTAAATCTACATGCCTCCATTTATAGATAAGATTCTGAAGCTGTAATTTTTCCAAGCTGTTGTAAGATGATTTATTTGTGATGACACTTTGTCAACATGTCAACAATGTTTTCTGTACACTGTGCAATATATTTTGGTTTTGCCACTTGTGACTAATTTTTATGACTTTGCTTTTTAGAAAACCGGTAAATAAAACAGATATATTTTTAGTTGTCTTTCTGTTTCTTGAGCCTTCTAGTCCATGTAAGAAGCAAAAAATATGTATCTTGGAACTAGGTTCTGAGCTGGTACCCAAACAAGAACTTGCAAGCTATATTAGTTACCACAAGTTGGTTGTGGCTTACTATGCTGAATTGCTGGCAGTTTGTCTGATTTGAAAGCTTAGTGATGAAATGTAAGGCAGAATCTTTATATTGACTTGTCATTCTGAAAATGTGTGCAAACTAATATCTGGAAGAGGGTATGCAGCAGAGCACTGCGTAGTGTTTGAAAGCAGCAGAAGACATGCTGTCCTTTTTTTACTTTGTTTAATGTCATCTTTAAATACTTCTGTCCTCTGGTGTAGAACAACAGTAGCTGATAGGTAGAGAATTTTGGTTAAGCCCCACGAATGTGAATTGTATGGTGATTAGTAGTCTTTCTCTGTGGTATAACACCGAAGATTGCTGAAATTTTCATGCTGAAGTTCTTGTTCTATACTTTGGCTGGAGAAAGTGGGGAATTCTGAATATTTCTATTTTCTCAGCATTGGTGTGAAGCTATGCGTATTGCTTTGGCCCACCCCACTCCTCCCTTCTAGGTGAGGAAACACACAGGTTATCAGAGCCGATTTAGGTGTTTTTTTCCCCCTGACTGTTTTAGGATGCTTTACTCTTTTTAACAGAAAAGCTGGTGCTGTTCTTAGCGTGGTCATGAGGGAGCCAGGTATTCACAAGCTATGAAATCGTGGTATTTCTGCACAAGAAAACGGTGCACCACACAGGTGAATTGCCTTCATGCCAAGGGTAAACTTCTTGCGTTGTGTACAGTGTTGCCTAGATTTACCACATCTTGAGGTACATTTGGATGATGTACCTTTGACTATTTGTACTATTGATTCAAGTTCCACTGAAGTCTTCTGAATTGACCTTAAATACATGGGTAGCTCTATGTGCATGAGATCTGAAAACACTTTTTGTCGTGGTAGCACCTTGGATGCTCGCGTAACAAAACATGCGAAACGTGTATTGGTAAAGCAGTTCTCAGAACTACAAGTCTGAGTCATGCCCTTACACAGGGTATCTGCAGTTCAGGTAAGGTGGTGTATTTGGATGTAAGTTTTGATAATTGATATATTACAGTGCGAGAACCAAAGTGCTGCTGATAAATTACTAGGTATGCTTCAAGTATTTCTGCTTCTGGTAATTTTTTCCCCAATTGTGAATATAGGAAGATTACTGGCTAAATGTGACTTCAGGCGTTTTCCACCTTGGCAATGTGCGCGTATGCATTCAGATAACTGCTCACTTAGCACTGCAGAACTGTTGGGAGCAGGCTTTGTCTGACAGCTTCTCCCACTTTGTAGCCCCTAGGCGTCACTGGTGTCCTGTGACTAAGTCTGGTGCTTTTGCTGCCCCTGTTCTTTCTCTGTTTAGATTCCCGTGTTCCTGGGCTATTGAGTTTATTACATTCTTTGATGTAAAAGGGAAGATTTGTAACTTTAATTTCAGATAAGGTGATAGTGAATACAAATATAAAATATCTTCCTGGAGAAGAGGAATGGGGTACTGAAAAGCATCATATTTTAGTCCCCTGTCATGAATTTGGAGAACATTTGTTCTCCTTATTGAGCATCAATATCCTTGATTATGGTTTTCTTTTCTTCCTAGGAAAGATGGAAAGAAACTAATGTATTGATAAGCCTCTGACTCAAAGAACACAAAGCTTCTGGCAAAGTGACAAACTGACAGCTTAAGAGGAAAGTAACATTTTTAAGTGTAGCTTCCAGATATTCCTGTATTTCCTAACCCCTTATGCGCAAGTAGCTTGACAAATGTTCAGCAGATCAAACAAGGTACCGAACAGCTCCTTTTTCTTAGTGGTATTGAAAGAGGACAGTGCTTTCAGGGGTGGTATGGAAGGTTTATAACAACCTTGTTGGTTTGCTTTACTGGCATGACTTTACTTAAGAAAAAGCTTATGCCATAATCACATGGCAACAATGAAGGATTCCCTCATAATGTAGAGAATGAAGGAATTTTTCTTCCTTTGTCTTTAATTATGCATAAATGAGATGATGATTACCAAACTGCTTTGAATTGAAGTTATTAAAGCTTTTAGAATCTTTTCCCTGATGTATGTACTTTGCTGTTAGGAGTTGATGCCTAAATCTTTCAATTTAAAGAAGAGAATTTCCAGGAATTCATGACTCGGGTTTTCTGGGAAAATCTGTTGGAGTGGTGAAGCCCCCCGTTTGATAATTTTTTAGCTAACAGAATAGCAAAATGAAGATGTCTGTATCTGAATCTGTGTAAAATGTTTACAGTCTTCAATTTCTCAGCAGAATGATATCAACTGAACCAGACTACATAACTGTAAATGTTTTTACAGATTTCACATACTGATAGAATTAGTTTGAAGTTATACAGGACTGCCTCTGTCACCTAATTTACTCTCCGTAGGCTTATGAAGTTTATGGTGTTAACTTCTACTCATTAGGCTGATAACAGTGGCTTTCCAGGTGGAGTTTTTCTGAATGTTTGGCAGGATCAAAGGGTCCAAATGCTCAGGAAGTTGTTGAACAATAACGCTACCTATACTGCCTTTCAAGAGGACAAATTAAAGTAATAGAGGGGAAGGTCAGGATATCTTGGCCAGCATAATGTAAATCATCCCTGTGTCTGAGTGGGCATGCAGTAAATTAGGTACAAGAAGCACAGCACTATGTCCTAATGTGATTAAGAAGTTTGTAAATGGAGATGGTGTTTATCACCCCGCTGACTTGCATAGTCTAACTTGCTTATTGAAGTATTTCCAAAGAGGACTTGAAGTTTTCAGATATAAAATTCATTTTTGGATTGAGAGTAGCATGTTGGAGAGAGACATGTATTATTTGTTCTTCGTGAGGATGGTTGCCAACAGCCTTCTCCAAACTTCATAGACTTTATCAGTGTACATAGTAGTTAATTGGAGCCGATTGCCAAGTCTTACTATGAGTAGACTGCTTTATTATATGCATTTGGAACTTTCCAAGCGTTGTGTGTTGCTATACCTCTAACACTCTTAAATAAGAGGAGGATTGAACTGTGACATGTGGGCTATATATAGAACCTGACTGTTGCTCTGGAAACATTTGGGTTGTTGCTCTGTGGCTTGTGACTTTCTTGAAAGAATTGAAGGAAGAAGATAATGACAGAGGTCCAAAGAGCACTGCTTCTTCTTTGAAATCACCAAACACTGCCTTTTTAAAAATAGTTTTATCAACAGCTAAACACTGCTTATCTTCCTTTGGGAGAGATGTAGCACTTAATTGTCAGAGAGAATTTGAGAGAGGTGAAGATGAATGTCTATGAAGTTGTGTGGATACTTGGACCTTAAAGAACAGTTGAGTGGAGGCAGGGAGTACCGAAATTCAGACAAAAAAGAAAAAAGGCAGGCATAGGGTTAAATCCATGCCTCCATGGGCTACGGCCATAAAAAAATGAGAAAACTGACAAAGCAAGGAAGGTTGAAATTGCCTTATGTCTGGACATAAAGAGGGGATGTGGGATGGGGAAAAGGAGGCTGGAGGCAGAAGTTGAGGTTTAGAGCTCATGGCAAAAGAAGCACCAAACCCCATGAAGGGTTGTGCTCTCTTGATTTCTCTGCTAAACTAAATTACAAAGTGCCAGAATGGTAAGCATGCAGGTACAGAAGTAATGCTTAGAAGCTGAGTCAATCAAAGTTGTGTCTCCAGACACTTCAGATTTTGGTGGTTTTGAAAACCAAACCTAAATAAGTAATAGACTTTTGAATCCATCTATAGTTTCATCTAAAGCCATGTATAAATTAACTTTGTCTAGATAGTTTCTCAATACTAATGTTCTTTAAAAACAAGAACAGTAAGTACAAAATGCGTATTAAAAGAGATACTCTTTTGTTTCAGGGGAAGGACGGGAAATAGAAGCGCTTCCGTTCGTGACATTGTATGTTTATTTCTTGCTGCTCAGGTGCCATGGTTACGAGTACTACAGAAAGCAAACCGGTGGTACCAGGTAGGCTCCTCTGCTGTGTTCCAGCAGTATTGATTCCTCTGCAGTTTGTGCAGTGCCAACAGGAATCTGAGGAAAGCTGAACGTTGACGTGTTTCAGCAATGGAAGGAATGGAAAAATCTTCTGGTTTGGGCCAGAAAGCAGTCTTCCTTATTACATTTCATAGGGTTCTGCTCCATTTCTAGAGGAAATGTACTGTGAGTGACACTTCACTTTTCCTTCATTTCTTTTGGATGAAGATCAATAGAAAACAAGAATCTGGAAGTTTCCTCGTGAACTGAAGCTTTTCCCAGAAATGGTTACATGAACTGGGATCCTTTCATTTTTGCTTGGCCAGTACTACCATTCTCTTGCAGCAAGGATCTATTCCTTACTGATGATTCAGTGTGATGACTCTCTGTATATACTGTACTGTGAAGGCAACTTAGAGGAGGGTTGTCCGGCCAAAGAGCCCACCTGTTTGTGTATAGAAAATTTACAAGTACTTGGTGTTCTATCTAATTTATTCAAGGACAAAGGTAATATTTGAGAATCCTCTTAGTATTGCTTTTACTGTGGGGACCTGTTTTCCCAATGTAGGCAAACAACTTGCTTGGAAGCATTGCTATTTGGGAGCAAAGGAGAGGAAAACAACCAAAGCAAGCCAACAAACCCCTTCATGCTTGAATGCGTGTTTTTTTTTTTTTCTTGATCTATTTATTTTATGCTATGCTGATTCTTTGTACATATTTCATTTCCCAAATGGTCTACGTCGCTTACATCCATCTATTAACTCTGTATATATGTGTGGTGCTCAGTTAGTTGTCATTGCCAGGATGGCCAGGGAGAACTCTGAAGAGTTTGGGGCTGGATAGGACTTAATAAACCTATTTGGGTAAGCAAATAAACCAAGAAGATAGGGGTAGCAACAGGTACACTTGCTCTAGATACATCGATACTTGCTATTTATACAATACTAATTTAGTACTTCACCTTATACCTGAGTCTTCTATTTTAGTCATATGAGAGTTTGGAGCCTGAATTTTGATGTGTGTTTGTTTTTAGCTGAATTGGCCAACTAAGTTTAAAAAAAAAAAAAAAAAGCCTGCCTTGAAAGAAGTGTCATCAATTCTTCATTAACGTAATTATGGAGTTAAATCCAAACTATGTGAACAGAGAAAGAAAGAGTACCTGGTGGCAGAATCCATCCTATGTAGTGTGGAAGCCTTTGCTTGCTTTGAGTGTATTTATTTGAATCTTGTGTATGATGAAAAGTAATGCGTACCGTTTACTACAGGAAACAGCAGTAACTCCTGTGAGCAGCAGCAAGACCTGTGGGCAGTCTGAATGAGTCCCCTTCACTTTTTCCTTCTGGCAAATAAGAAACCTTCCATCAGCTTATTTGCAGCAATTCTCCTCTTACATCTGTGCTATAAATCAATTGATTCTAACAGCTGTAAATTGGTGTATGAAGCTACAAAAATGAGGCAATCTTTTTCTTACTTTCTAGAAAACAATCTGTTGTTGGCAGCGTTAGCCTGCATCTGTATGACGAGCTGGACTGTGCCTGGGAGATACGTGTTCATGGGTCATCTTGTTGGCAGATTCCTGTTTAATCTCTGCTTTACCCCTCAGGATAATAACCCCTGAGATCGTAGGGTTTTTTTTTTTCTTCCCCCATCTTTGAAGCTTTGTTAGAATTATACTGAAGTGAGATGTTATTGATTGTTGTTATGACAACTGGCATATTTTCATTGCATCTTTTAAAGTAAAAAAATGAATGCATAAAAAATCCCTCAGTGTTAAAGCAAGCAAGCAAATGGATATTACTGCATGCCCTCCCTTGCAGCCACTGGATGGACCTTCTAACAAAAGGCAGAGTGGTAAGAATGTCTGTTTGTTTAATAAATAAATAAAATGGTTAGGGGAGCAGATCATAATTTCACAAATGAAGGAATGGGACATGGAATGGTCTCTTAAGTAAGCGCGCAGCATCCGGATGGTGTGGTTTTGCACTGAATTTTGAAGACTCTCCACGTCACTGGAGTTTTTTTGGCCTTGGAATGGAGCTCTGACTCTGTGTTGGCTAAAATGATGCAAACCATTTTTCCTGCTTCCTGCAACAACTGAAAGTGAAGCCTGTCCTGCTGTGGCTGAGTCACCATGGCCTCCGTGCTGTGAAGCAGTCTGCACTGGTCACTACTGAGCAGCCAAGTGCTGCCAGTGTCCCACGGCAGCAGAAAAGCAGTGGTGTGGACCTGCTGGTGGCTCAGCTGTCCTGGTGTCCATGTAACTGTGCTGCTCCGGGCAGCTGCTGCTGTGCATTTGCATAGAGCAAATTGGGTATGATGGAGTGATTGTGCCTTTTGGGCCTTACAAGCTTATTTTGGAAAACAAGTGCATGTAGGAGCTTTCCAAATGGTGTCACTGCAAACAGCTTTCTGGGAGCTACAGAGCATCCTCAGTGCAGTGTACAGGCATCTCAAAGCTCCCCACAAATGCAATGCTTGCTCCTAGGTCTCTGTCATGTACTTCCCAGAGAAAGTGTGTTGGTGTGTTAAGAAAATCCTAATTTGGTGGAAGGGTTAATGAGCAGGAGGCTTTCAGCTGCTTTGAGTAGCAGCTACTCAGTGAAGATATGCTCCTGAACTCTGGATTTTGGAAAGGTGGTACACACATCTCCAGCCTGGGAGATTCAGTTACCATTCTGTTTTCTGACCAGTAAATTGGCTCCTGTGAAGGGCAGAACAGATCTGGACCAGGCTCAGAGGTATGTAGATGTAGCTTCTGACTCTCGGTACTCAGCAGTCTGCTAAGGATCTTTTCAGGGGGAAGGGATTCTTGTACTTTGTTTTGGAATGGCTCAAGGGACAATGTATAGTTTGAATCCACCCCTACTGGGAGTCAGCTGTGTGTATGAATGAAGACACTCTTGCTTGCTGCTCACAAGCACCAACAAGCATCTGGTGGCCCAAAGGAGGCCAACTGCCTAGAAACCTGTGGGATTTTTCAGGCCTTAGGTGCTGTGAACAGCCTTTCTGAGCTGGTGGACAAGCTTGACAGGGTTGACAATGAAGATGCTGTCTCACGTGGTTGTTTATTTTTTCCCTTCATTCACTATCTCTGGAATGTCAACTTCAAAGACTTGCATGTTGACAGTAGAAAGTATTTTGTAATGACCCTGTGTAGCCCATATTGGTTCTGGCAAGGTCAGTTTAGGGAGAATGAAACTGAAATTTTGTTAGAGTGCCTCATTCATGGATGGTCCAAATGCAGAAATACAGTGAAGCTTGCTTAGAGGGCCTCTTGAAGATGAAATCCTTCCTGAAGCACGTAACTAAGAGGACATGCAAGCTCCCAGTAATCTGCCTTTGCTCTCAATGGGCACGTCATTTAGGGATACTCTTGAAGCATACCTTTTTGGAGGTGATTTTAAATTAGGCTGCTTGACTTTGTACCTAAATGGTCTGAGCTTTTGCAGAGTTCAGCTGAGGGTAATTCACTCAGGGTAATTCCTGAGCTGCCTGCAAAAGTATGCTGGAGGATGCCTCAGGTCTGCACTTCCTGAGTTGCAGAGAAAAACTACTCACCATGCTTTCAGTCTATAATTTGAGTCTGAGTTAAAAGTAGGAACCAGAAGACTACAAACTGAAGAAGTTTATACTTGAATATAAGAGCAGAAAGGATAATCTAATCCAGTTGCGAGTATGCTGTAATTTTATGAAGTCTTTAGTTTTTAACAAAGCAGCTTGTATTTGCTTTGGGAAGGATAGTGTCTCACCTGACCTGATGACACACAAAGTAGGGGAATTCATGACTTCTTCGGTGTCTGATTTGAATTTTTTTACCTTCTCATTTCAAACAGTTAGTATCAGAGGGAATTCCCTCAAGGTGTGTGCCAGGGGGGGTTCAGGTAGGATATTAGGAAGAATTCCTTCTCAGAAAGAGCAGTGAGGCACTGGCACAGGCTGCCGTGGGGGTGATGGAGTCACCATCCCTGGAGATTTTTAAGGAAAAGGTAGATGTAGTACTGAGGGACATGGTTTAGTGGGCAATATTGGGAGTGTGTGAATGGATGGACCAGATGATGTTAGAGGTCTTTTCCAACCTTAATGATTATATGAACTCACTGCCTAGCTCTCAGCATTTAAGGCTCTACTTTATTGGATTAAAAGGCCATTTGAAGCTCAGCTGGAAGGAGTGTAGTATGACATACAACATGCAGTATGACCAATCAAATTGCCCTCAATCATCTTGTTTAACTAGATTAAGTTTAAAATGTTCTGCTATAAGGTATATTTTCATGCTGGAATGTTTTCACATAAGTTTTGATATATTTTTTTAACTTTATTAACATGCAGAAATGAGGTTAACACTTGCTGAAAGCAGTAATTGGATGCAAAGCTTCCACAGGAAGCTAAAAATCCCATGCAAGGAGGCAGAATGACATTTTTTTTTCCCTCTCAGCTCACACAGGAACCTAAGAGGCTCCATGCGCACAATTTAGTGATGCTATCAATTTAGGTAACTGCTTGTTCAAGAAATCTGTATGAGAATGCATACACACAACTTTGAACCAGGGGCCTCATGCAAGAAAATGAAAATTTGCCTTAAGAAGTGGAAGAAGGGATATAGTCTTCTGGCTCAGCCAGCTGTTTTGATACATTGTTTTGTTCCTTGAGTTTTCTGTGTGCTTCCTGCATGACCTTCTTCAAAACTTTGTGCTCATCTGTGGAATGGGAGGATGTTCTCCTGGGTCCCCTTTGTACTGGTTTGTGTTTCAGCAGTCTGAGGGAGTACAGCCCACCACTCTGTCACTGGTGGAGAGAGCTCAGCAGGGGACATGCTGCTTGGCCCAGCTGCTTTCCTCAGTGGGGAGAGGGTAGAACTGCTGGGGCAAAAGTCTTTGTGTGTTCCAAAAGCTAAACACTAGATCTGTAAAACCTGTGTGTCTGGACCGATGTCCCCTGTGGGGAAGAAAAACATTTGGGGTTGGATACCTTTTTATGTGTGTGCTCATGTGCCTGCTCCTGATGCCTGGAGGTGGGGCCATGAATGGGAGAATCCTAAAACTGAGCTCTGACAGCTGGGGATGCTGGGACTGGATTGCCTCCTGGGGATGTTATCTGCAGGCAGCTCACCACACTGTGGCAAGGTTCTGAGTGCCTGGGTTAACTAACATCCATCTCAGCACACTTCTCAGAAATATATCCCACTGTTCTGTCATTTGTTTAAATAACATTTTGCTAAGGACAGCATCTTGGGATGGTAAGAAACATAAGTTGTCAGTGTAACAGATGGCAATAAATTGCCTGCTTAGCAGAATTTCCTCTCATGATGTCTGCATGCAAGTTGGCCTCTTCCGCTAGCCGAGCTGCTGAGTGCTGGGCTCTCAGCAGTGTTTTCACTTTTAAGTGGAATAGAAACCGAAAGACTTTATTTTGCAGGTGAAAACTTTGCAGAGAGCTACATGGTATTTGCTGGTGGGTGACAAAGGAAGATGTCTGTAGATCTGCAGATTCTGAAAGCTTGAGCTTGCACCCTGGCTGAGGGTTCCAACAAAGACCCGGTGTGTGTTGCCAGTATCTTAGGAGAGGGTTTGGACAGAGTCCTCCTTGCTGATGTGGTTGACAAGGAGCACTTTTCCCCTGTGACAGGTGTGAGTGACTGACATGCAAAGAGCCCTTCTTTCAATTATTCCGCAACTGTATATCAAATGAGAGTCCCTCTGTTAGTGTGCTGCTCCTCTCTCCCTTTACAATGCAGTGCACTGTCAGACCAGATAGTCTGTTTAATAGTCTGTTGGAGTGGAAAATAAAGGCAGTCCTTTCTGTAAAGGAGGACTTGAAAAGGCTTCTGGTTTTTCATCCAAGCTGCTGGAGCCCTTTCTTCCCCTCCTCCTTCCCCAGTCCCACCCCAGAACCTCACCTCTTCCTGCCTTTGTCAGGCAAGCGTCAGATTTGACACCTTTGCAGTAAGGTACAGAAATGCAAATGGATAAAACCAGCAACACCTAATCAGAGGATGTAAACTTTCTGTCAGCCTAATTTGTGGATTAAAAAAAAAAACAAACCTTATTGCCAACATATTTCTAAAATGTTTTTGACACTTCAAAAAAAACAACAAAAAAACTCTAAGAGCAGTGCTTTGACCTGCCTCTTTCTTTGCAGCCAGCACAGGATCGAGAAGTGTGCATGAGAAAGGAGTGCTGCCCCTCTGCCACAGCCCTTCCTACCCATCCTGGCTTTTGGAAAGCAGCTGACCCAATACCTGGCCCAAAGGCCATAGCCAGCATGTGTGGAGCTCCTTCCGCAGCAGGGGGCCAGTGGAATGGGCGCAGCCTTCAGTTCTGCCATGGCTTGTGTGCAGAAAATGCTGGGTGCGCCACTCCACCTGTTGCCCTCAGACGTGGGAAGGGCAACCATGCTTGCGGCAGTTTGTAGAAAAATCAGAAAGGGAGCAGGCAAAGGGGTAAGTCTGGCTTCAGCTCCACTTCTCCAGGGCCAGTACAAAGTCCTTACCTATGGCTGCAACACTGCTTAGCAGTGATGACTGCTGCTTGCCTCACAGATATGCTTCTGAATCAAAGTTGGCAATTTATGCTGACTCTCTGCTGTGTTTCTGTCACCAAAGTGTCAGGATTTGCACTTACTCTGACAGCAGCATTACAGAAGAGCCCTAACCCAGCCATTTTCATCTCATGGAAATGAAGCTGAGCCAAGCTGCCTCTGGTATTCCTGCAACAGCTGCAGCCGGCCCGGGAGCAGCCCTGTATGTCAAACCTTAACCCAGAGAGCCTAGGCAGGGCCCAGTTCTGCTGTGCAGCTGGGCTTGCTGCTGTCAGCTGGGGGTAGGCCACGCGTGGCACCGCATTGCCTCTAGTCTCATGCTCCTAGCATAGAAAGAGCTGTGGCTCTATCTCCTCTTTGGGAACACTGGATAGAAAGGCGGTTCGTGGGTGGCAGGTGAGGCTCTGTCATAGCATAGCAGGGTCACATACTGCAGTGCATAGCATGTTGTTAGGAGGAGGTGTTATCTTGGCTAGGTGAGGAAAAGCTAAGGGATCAGGCACTGTAATAGTTGGGGGAAGCAGCTCTGTTCAGGGAAAAAAAAAAAAGACCTTGCAGTGGGTCTAGAGGGGGGCAGGCTCAATCCAAGAGGTCATCATCCTGTGTGTAGGGTGCTACTGTTAGTGCAAGTGTCCCAGATTCCTCCCTCACTTACACTTCAAATACTGGCCTCCTTCCCTAAAGCAGAGCTCATTACAGCAGCTCTCACTGCCTCCTGGGGAGCTGGTTCTTGCCCTTCTCCCCAGTTCAAAGGGAAATGAGTTGTTCTGCTTTTGTGCTAAATCTGATGGTAACCTTGAATAAGAACCTGCCCCCCAGGTAACATTAAATGAAGAGCAAAGGAGCGGTCTACTGGTACTTAGTTTCCATTTTTATTGTTCCATAGGGTTGTTAACAAAGGAAAGTTACAGGTCTCATCCCCTGGTGGGTAGGTTGCTTCCTTTCTTGCTTGTTCTATGTTTGGGAACTTCCATGTATTAAGAAACTTAACAATTGGTTTTGTTTCTCCCCTTAGAGTGCCAGCTCTCTGCAAGGTGGTATTGCAGTACGTGAGAGGAGTGAGACCCCACGTACAGCACTGATGAAGCTCAACTCCCTTAAAACTATCTTTTCTCTCTTCAGAAATACTTTCCCAGTCCTTTGCATGCTCCACCCAACTTTGCATTTGAAAGCAAAACCGAACAGTGGTGCTGTGCTGCCCCAGGAAAGGATGTGTCCAGTGCTTCTTCACTTTGAGAAGGCAGCAGAAAAACAGGAGCCTGACAGCGGAGCTGGGAAGGTGTGGTACAGATCACTCTATGCTACTCAATGCAGTAACATAAGTGTCTTCTAGCATTAAACAAGAGAGACACTTTGTTAGCTCAAATATTGGAATTAATGTTTAGTACACAAACAAAGTGCTTAATTACCAGCATTGTTCCCCACGCACAGAAATAACTTTCATTCCTGGTTAAAATGTAGCACAACGCAAAATCCATGAAATCACTGAATTCAGTATTTTTTTATTAAAGATTAAAAATAAAAAAAAACATTTGACACTCTAATATACATAAAGTTACAATGAACTCAAATGTGCTAAAAGCAAAATGTGAATCAAGATGCTCATTTCTAAAGGCACCCTGCCCCCAGTACTATATGTGTCTGCAGAACTCCAGCAGGTCCTGGTGCTCTTCCTTCCCTGAAGGCAAGAGCTGGGCTGCTGCCACGCACAGCTGCTCCCGGGAACCCCTTTCAGGGGTCTGTGCTGTCATCAGAGCATAGAAACACTGTGTGCAGACTGAGCTTCTCCTAGAGTTGCCCATCAGGATCTAAAATGCACAAGGGCTTTTTCTTCAGAGAAAAAGGTAGTGAGTGTTATCTGGGCCACTTACAAGGGCCAAGAGGATGAGGCAGGGTTAAGAGATCACGGCTGTGCATCCACCAATGAGCTTTGCTACTGAAAACCTCCCTCCTCCCCAGCCCGTTCCCCCCACTCTCGTACAAACACCCCCAGTTACAAAATGCCACACGCGCACTGTCCACGCGCTGAGACGTTAACTCGCTCAGCCATTAGCCTGTCGGGGGTGACAGGAGTGCCATGTTCCAATCCCGAGGCACTGCCCCGCCACTCGCAGCATTACCACGGCCTCCACATGGACTTGGGCGAGGGCACGCTGCGCGTCTGTGATGCCTCCAGTCCACGGGCGGGGGTCTGTCCCGGCTCGGTCTCCGCCTCGTCCGAGTCGGAGCACGTCTCCTCGCCGGGTGACGGCGTGGGCAGCACCAGGCCCAGGGCCGCTTCAGCCAGCGGGAGCGCGGCCTCGCCGCCCAGCCAGGGCTCGGCCAGAACGTCCGCCATCAAGTCCTGCAGGCCGCCCTCGCTGAGCGGCATGGACTCCAGCAGGTGGTTGAGCAGCTCGGCCGCCGTGGTGGCGTCGATGCCGGGGCAGCTGGAGACGAAGGTGTGCACCTCGTGCATGCACTGGATGTAGCCGGCGGCGAAGCGCTCGCTGGCTTCGCGGTGCAGCCGCCCGCCCTCTGCGGCCCGGGAGAGACAGACAGAGCGGGGTGAGGTGCGGCGCGGCTCGGCCCGGCCCGGCCCCCCCGGCCCGCGGCACTCACCGAGCGCGCGGCGCTCCAGCACGGCCTGCACCCGCCGCACCGTCAGCTCCAGCACCTCCGCGTTCTCCAGCTTCGCCTGGAACTGCCCCGGGGCGCCGCGGCCGTCAGCATCGGCGCCGCCCCGTCCCCGCCGCCCTCCCGCCGGTCCCGCTCCTCACCTTGCTGCCGGCCAGCAGCTGCCGCAGCTCCTGCAGGCTCTCGTTGATCCGCGCCCTCCGCTTCTTCTCCACCAGCGGCTTCCGCGCCTGCGGGCACGCGGCGCCGTCAGAACACGCGCCCCACGCGCCCCGTCCCGCCCCGCGCCCGCCGCTCACCCTCCTGTCTGCGCGCGGCTCGGCGCTGC
>NC_034412.1:17008466-17046181 GCF_002078875.1 Numida meleagris | reverse complement strand
CCCGGCCCCAGCCCCGGCCCCAGCCCCGCCGGTGGCCGCTCTGGCAGGGTGGGAGCGGTGGCGCCGACGTGACCGTGCAGCGGTTTGGGATGTGTGCTTACGGCGGCCTCGGGGCGCTCGGACACTCGTTCGGGAGCCCCTCGGCCGCCGCCTGTGCGCTGCGGCTGCGCCCCGCGCTGGGTGCCGCCGGCCTCGGCTCTGCCCGTGCAGGAGGGGAAGGCCCGGTGCGGGCGGCGGTTCCCTCTGGGCGGATGGAGGCTGCCGGCCGCTCGGCGCTCCGAGCCCTTTGTCTTCGCTCGACCGGAGCCGCCCGCGGCCCAGCCGCTGCCCCGCCGTCCGTGGGCGCTGCTGCAGCCCCGCTGTGCCCCGCGGGCCGCCCGTGGGCTGTGCTTGCTGGGGTGGCGGCCGCAGCCCGCGGCGGCGGTGCCGGAGGAGCCGCGCCCGGAACGTGTCGTGCCCCCGCCGCTCCCCAGCGCCGGCCAAGGCCCCGGCTTTGTGCGGTAACTTGATGCTGATGACAGTTGGCAGCTGCAGTTCCCCCAACAGACTGAACCGAATAAAAGCATCGGGGCACGTCCCCGAGGAGAGCGACAGGTGTTTGCTCCCGCTCCTTTGTTTCCCTCTTTTCATTCTCCTCGCTAATGTGTGTCATATTTTTACCGCCCGAGGAAATGCGAGACGCATCCCCCGCTGGAAGCGGCCCCACACGCCCGCCTGTCTCCCCGACGTGTGCAGCATAACTGCCCCAGCAGCAGTGTGGGGCCGCAGGCTGACCCTGCCGGGAGCTGGGGGTTCCTGCTGCTCCCCTTATCTGAGGCACAGAATGGGCTGGGTTGGATTGGGTTGGGTTGGGTTGGAAGGCGCCATACAGCCAGTCCAGTTCCGGCCTCTGCTGCGGGCTAGGTGCCCCGCACCAGCTCAGGCTGCACAGGGGCCCATCCAACCCAGCCCTGAATGCCTCCATGTATGGGGCACCCACACTTCTCTGAGCAGCCTGTGCCAGGGCCTCACCACCCTCTGAGTGAAGAATTTCTTTCTAACATCTAACCTGAACCTTCCCTCTGTTAGTTTAAAGCCTTTCCCCCTTGTCCTATCACTATCAGACCGTGGGATGGTTCGTGTGTGTGTGCCATGGGGTGGATTCCTTCCATGCTGTCTCCTCAAGGCCATAGCAGCACAGCCATCAGGATGGGGCCACCCTGGGCCCGAGCCGCCCCATGCCGTGTCGCAGCTGGCAGCTCTTACTGCCACAGCGGTACTGCTGGCGGTGGTCCTTTCCCTTTTCCTTATGTTTGTTTTAAGGAAGCATTGTTTGGATTTTGGCAGGTTGCTCCAGAGGTGGCACATTTCATGGCACTAGACAGGAGCAAAATTGGGTCGTAGCTTTGAATGTGTAGTTTAATTTTGGAATGTTTGGTTTTGGAATGTTTAATTTCTCTGCAGTTCCAGTGGGCTCAATGTGCCATGGGACATGATGCTGAAACAGGCGGAACCCTCGGTAATGGCATTAAGGCAGACCGAGCAGAAGTGCCACTCGGGCCAGGCTGGGTGCATGGCATTTTGGGCTTTTGGCAAGTACCTGTGCCTGCAGTTTATATTTGGTCTGTGTGTAACTGGCCTGACATAAGAAGGCAGCTGTATGGGTGCATGCTGCAGCAAAGCAATGGGTCTCCATATAGAAAGAGCTGTCCTTATTCTGATCCTTATTCTTAATCCCTATTCTGATCCAGATCTGGGCAGGTAACGGCAGACATACATAGGAACACTCAAATACACAGGCACATTCTTGTTAAATGTGTAGTAAGGTTTGAATGTACACTGATTTCTCACAAGCCTCACATTTGCATGTTGTGTAGCAGTGAGGAGCTGCTTGCACAGGGCGAGAACAAACCCAGGGGGGATGCATCTCACCTATTCCTCATTTTAGGATCTAATCTGCAGTGCACTGGTGGTGATCCACTAGCAGAGCTTGGCCACAGAGAGCTCTCCATGGCTGTAACATCCTGTCTGTGTTCTGACTGCTGGAACCAATGGCAATGCACTGCACTAGGTGCCAGCCCCAGCTCTGGAGCTTGTCTTTCTGAGTACTATTCGGAAAGCTGCAGGTCAAATGAGTTGACAAATGCTGGAGTCACTTGTGTTGTGCATTAAAGATGTATCATAAATAAATATCAGGGCACTGCGAGAGCTGTGGTTCTGGAGGCAGCAGTCAGTGCAGGCTCCCTGCTCCGACCCACAGGGGTAATGTGACGTTTTTGTGCCACTTTAAATGAGCTCCATCATATCAGGTGAAACGATTCATGATAACCTCATGCATTTTAATGTAAATGTCAACTGCAGTCTTGTAAAAGCAAACGTCCCTTAGATACTTTGTCTAATGCCTCAGTGCTTGCCCATGCATTGTGGTTCCTGAGGGCGTTTTGGCAAAACTCTTGGCTTATCCATACAGCTCTGCACAGGTTAATCCCATAGTGCTGTGCGCGTTCCTCCTGTATGGAGGGTGGGAGTTTTACCTGCCAGGGGCTGCAGCTCCCACATGTCATAGCACTCATAGCTCAGCCAAAGAGCAGCATGCTTTATCAGAGACAGATGAGATCGGAGCTTTGCAGCACGTGTTATCCTGCCAGATTGTGTGCAGAGTGCGGTAACACAGCATATAATGACGGTTTGTAATTCTTTGTAGGTCACATACAGTCACTAGCGTACCTGTGACAGCAGTGGCTGAGACAGTAGTGGAAGACAATCCCACAACCTCGGCTCTGCGCCGTGTGCTCTGTGGGCCAGGTGAGGCCCGTCCCCGTGAGGTGGGGCTGACTGCCATGGAAGGCCGTGCGTGTTTGAGCCATCCATTGCATCTGAAAGATCTCCAGCTCCCAGAAGAACATCCACAGAGATATAACGTGACTCTGAGAAGCTGTGAGGACTCTGCAGCCAAATGTGGGGCCATCCGTGTTCTTGGGCTAGAGACTGACATGATCTGAACTTTCAGTAGGTCATCCAGCCTCCGTGATAGCATAATCAGAGCACGGGATAAAGACGTGATAAGCACGGACAGCATCTTTTGGGAATGCTTGAGTAGCTTTTTTCGTAAGCAGTGTAACATCTGTTGTCGTTGGAGGCAAAAGTTCTTGTCAAAGAGACACGTCATCCTTATAAATATTAATGGTGCATATGAATGGCGGTGGGTGAAAGCTGCGGTGGATGTTTGGTTAACGGGTGGATTGCTCCTTAGGCTTCAGTTTGCTGTCACTGAATTATTTTTAAAATTGCCAACAGTTTGTGTGGCACAGCGAACAAAGAGCTGCCTTCTCCCTCCTCCTCTCCCCAGAGTCCCTTCACAAATGAAATGTGTCCTCTTAACGAGTCTCCTGCCCGGTCTTGGATGAAAATCAGTCTATCTCCTGAAACCAAGCTGGAGCTGGAGGAGCCGGGAGCTGTGGGTTATAAATGCGGGGAATGAGGAAAGCTGTACAGAGAGGTTTGCAGCATTGCCCATCAGATGGATCCCTCTAGTGCTATTGATTTCTCTACCGCTAAAAGCAGGTGTTTAAACCTAAGAGGAAAACCTGCTCTCCGATTCCAATCTGCCTGTTACTACAACTCATGTCTGTGGCTTTCAGCACTGAGTTTCTGTTGCCACTTTCAAAACCATAAGGCTTTTTCTGTACGTTTCTGTTTATCAGCCAGCTCGGCAGCAGTGCCCGTGTTTGTCAGCTGGGGTGCACAGAGCAGCTCGTGCCAGCAGCAGCATTAATCAGTAATGCTCACAAGGGCCCCATGTCCGCTCACAGAAGAGCCCCAAGACTACGTTCGCTCCCTATGATGATTTGGATTCCCCTTGGACTGTGGGGATGTGTCCTGTTTCTGCCACCTCCAAGGTACTGGTGGTGACATCCAAACACAGCAAGTGATGGGGCTGCACTGCAGCAGCAGTGGGAAGGGCAGCGTGCCCCAGCTGGAGAGCGCTGGGTGGGTGCTGCTGGGCACAGCGCTGGGAGCTGGGCTCTGCTGGGGCAGAAGGAGAACCCGGTGTTGGTGTCTGCTTCATTTGGGTGCGGCCTTCCTGTGCACATGAAGCAGCAGTGTTGTCTTTGTCCCCTTTATTTTAGCAGATGCTTTTATTGCCTTGACATCCTTGCCCTCCAACCTGTTGGGCTTCAGTAGAGAGCTTGCTCAGATGTCATTGCAGAGTGCTTCAGCCGTTACCACTCAGACTGCTCTGCTGCCAGTGACAATGGCAGAGCCCCGTGTCGTGCAATGTTAGACACCGTCGCTCAGTCATGTTGTATTTGTGCAAGCCATTTCAGGGAAGTGAGAATGAACTGTCTGAGGTGAGTACTGCGGTTTGTCAGTCCGATTAAGAAAAATCTGCCTGCAGTGTTTCAGGGAGCAGTTTTGCGGCATTTCTTGGGACGCCTCCTGTATTTTCACTCCTTTAGTATTTCTGCTCTTTGGAAGTTATCCTAAGTACGGGCTTCACTTCACCATTCCATTTACCCTCTCTTTGTAGCAGTGATATTTTCATCGCTGGCTCTCCTTTCTGATATTTTCATTAGTTCCTAAGTGACTTTCAGGCATTCTTGTTAATTTACTTCTCAGCTGCTGAAGCCCTGGAACTCAGCCCTTGCTAAGGCTGCAGGCTTTTTTCAGATGTGTCCCTCCATGAGTATTTTTTCTGACGCACAGCGCGTGGCCAGGATGACTCCCAGTCTGCTCCTCTGGCAACGACACTCCACGTTTGTTGACAGGACACGGGTTTTATTTTGATCAGATTAACACGTACATAGTCAGGCTCAGAACTTGGCTCATGTGTTTTGTGAAATGCTCTAGGAAATGTCTGCTTTCACGCTCTGCTGCAGATTTGCATCCCCATTGCAAATTACGCATCTGTTCAGCAATGACAACGTACATTTTACGGTCAGTTTTGATAAACACTGGGCTTTTCTAAATCAAAATGGGAAATATTTTACTAGTAGAGACCAACACCCTTTATTTGAGGGTCCTGGTACCCATTTCAGTAGCTTGTGTTTTCATAAGTACTGGTTTATAAGATGCGTTTCCTGGAAGTATCCATGGACAGCGTAGGAAATGCCCACAGTAATAGATATTTGTAGACTGTGGCTAGCAGTCCGCAAGTCCAAGACAGAAGAAATACCCTTTCTTATCCACTGCATCTTGTCTGAGACATGCCATGCTCATACTGCAGGCTGGGTATTTCTCAAAGGAAGTGGTAGTGTATAGGCCAGACTGCTTTTAATGGCATGGAAAAGCACCTTCTGGGGACTTGGTCTGTCATAGCATCATAGAATCGTAGAATCATTAAGGCTGGAAAAGACCACTGACATCACCGAATCAACCCATCACCACCATGCCCACTGACCATGTCACTCAGTGCCACATCTACACATCTGCATGTGTTATGGAAGGGATGTCTACTTATCTGTGAGAAGTGTAGTGTGTGTTCACCTCGCTGTCCTGCACAGCTCATTTGCTTGGCATACTGCTCCACCTATTTGTGCTGGTGACTGGATTCTGTAATCTGCTGCCTGTCAGAGCTCTGGCAGCGGGGGGAGCATGCCCAGTGCCACTGGGCTGCCTGGATTCCAGCAAGCTCCTTTGGGAATTGTGCCACCTAAGCCGTGGGCAAAAATCATCCAACCAAAGGTAGGAGATTGGGCACTTCAAGAGCTGCTTCTGCCTGGTTGAGGGAAAGATGCTGGGAAGCAAGAATTCCGGGATGGTGGCTGGTGGCTTCCAGTGCTCCCTTGTGTCACAGGGAGCACATGCTGGAGAAAATGCAGAAGCTGGCCTTTGTTCAAGGTAGGCTGTAAATGCTACTGGCCTATAGGAGGTAGAGGAGCTGCGTGCCTGGGAATGTGCCACTCGCCTGCAAGACAGAAGTTCAAGCAGTTGGCCAACACCAAACCCACAACTGCTTGATCTTGAATTAGAGCTGATGAGGAGCCCACCCGTAATTAGAGACAAGCCCTGAAGGAGAAACAAGATGGATTACTTGCAGAGCTCAGTGGGAGGGCAGAGCGGGTGGCTGTGGTGCAAGTCCTGAGGTAGGCGAAGCTGTGTGCAAACAGCACTTGGGTTCGGCCCCGGCTGTCACTATAACCATCCTCGAGGGATTTTTGTCATGGAAAGCATGGGCAGAAGCGCAAATCCTTGCTCATCAGTGGCAGCAGTTCAGCACAGATAGGGCAGGTAGGGCTGAGCCTGCTTCCTGCGCTGCCTGGTGTTGCTGCCTTCCCTCTGCCGGGCAGCTCTGCACCCCTTGGAGCAGGTCAGATAGAGGCGTAGAGGTTCTGGTCACACTTTTCAGGTGCTTTTCTTCAATCAGCTTCTTACCTTCATATTCCTTAGTATTTGCTACACTGCCAAACACATTCGGTGTTGTTAAGCGAGACTTCTTTGGTGATAAATGCAGTCCTGGGGTGGGCAGAAGGTGCTGTGACAAGTTCCCTTTGGCTGTCACATGGGTTGTGTTCAGTGGGTGCTGTGAGTGCCAGAGCCTGCTGTTTCCTTCCACAGCTCCCCACAACCATTCAAATTTTCTGGGATAGTTCCTTTATTATTATGGCTGTTCTGGTTTACATACTTATTTTCTTCTTGGGGGTTTGTAAAGAAGAGTTGAGCTCTTGAAGGAACTCAAGAAGGAAGGGGAACACGAGCTGTGGGTTAGTGGTTAGCAAGGGGATCAGGTCCTGAAAGCAAACCTGCTATTGTGCATTCTGTGTTTCCTAGGAAAAAGCTTTACGATGTTTGTATTCGGGCCCGAGTGGGGAGGGTACATGGCTGATTTACTCAAGTGACGTCTGTCTCTTTGTTGTATCCATAAAGTTATTTGCACAGATTTTGTTTGAAGGCGGAAGTGATCTTGAAATGTTCTGGTCTAAAGAAAAGTCTCCTGTTCCTTTTCCACAGCGAGCCACTGCCTGTATCTCCCTCAAGGGGCTCCATCCTGGTGTGTAGTATGAGGGCAGGAGAAGCACCCGCTGGTTATTGTGGTACATGGCTGTCCTGGCACGGCAGGGCTGACAGGGATGGCACCCTGGGCTTGCCCGTTTTGTGTTGGAGCAGCTCCTCGCTAGCTGATGGGCAATTCTCAGTGACTGTGTTACCCTTTACTACTAAACATTAGAGGCTCTCTTCTCCCATGGTGCCGTGGTCTCCCGTGGTTTGTTTGTTTGACACAGTAACCCAAGTCTGGATGGAAGCTGTCTGCACCATCTTACTAGAGCATTATGATCTCAGTATGAAGAATGTTGGTTTGGCGAGTGAGGAGAAATAGAGGAGCAGGTGTAGAAAGAAGTCATTTTTCCTCCTGACCAGGAGATGGGTATGAGGGGAGGGAGCGGTTCTAGCAGCTCAAGGTGGCTGCAATTCTGCTTGAGCTCACCATTTTGCAATAGAAGCAAGGGAAAGTTTGCTGTGGAAGCAGAAGTCTTCTTGTTCTGTGTATGCAGTAACAAGCTGCCTCTTTAGTTCTTATGCAACATGAGTATCAAGGGAAGGAGAGCAGTGACATGGGGGTATCTTTAATGTCTTCTGTGGTATACTGTGAGCCTCCAGGAGAGTCTCCTCCCGCACTTGCCGCCTGGCAGGCTGTTCTGTGGGCAAAGGAGCTGGATTCCCCATGGCTTTGTATCATCTGCTGGATCCTCTCCCCTTCGCATCCATACATTTTTCCTCTGCAGCCCAGCAAAAAGGGAACCTCTACTGCAGGATCTCCCACCTCAGTCCAGATGCCCAAATTCACAGAATTTACAGGAACTTCACTTTCTTCTTTTTTTTTTTTTTTTTTTTTTTTTTGGTCCTTGGTACTCTGTTAAACACAGGTAGACAGGCAGGTAGGAAGGGAGGGGAGCTGCAGTGGGACAGCTTGTTCAGCAGAGGAGGTAAAGGAAGCCTGGGGAACCAAGAGGTTTACCTCTGTCCTCTTATCTGCAGATCTTGAGCTTAATCATCACAAGTATATCATCGCTGCTGAAGACTTAATTAAGTTCAACATTTTACCGTCAGCATAATTGCATTAACCGTCTTCCTTTGTTGGTATGCCTTGAAATGCAGTCTTCATAGACTCTCTGCCAAGTTATTCAATTTTAATGTGGTTGGAATCAAGCTTTTATAAAACGCACCTCAAACCCAGCAAACGCAGGCAGCTCACAAGGCCTGCCTTGTTTTCAGCGATGAATCAGATCAGCGGAACGAGCCAGGCGTGAAGGCGCTGCGCGCTCCGCCCAGCCGAGCGGAGAGGCCCTGAGCGGCGGCACCGAGCCCGCAGCGTCCCCTGGCCGTGCCGCAGACGGCGGCGGTGCTCCGGCTTTCTCAACAGGACCTGGAAAATGTTTGCGTTTCCCTCTTAAAACCCAGGTTGCCGGCAGAGCCGTGTCCCCTAGAGGACCGCACTGCTTGAGCATAAATGGGTTTTCACGGCGCAGCCCCTGGTCTTCTGGCAGTAGAAAGAAGCGGCGGCTCAACCCGCAGGGTGCCGGCGTAGGGGTGCCCTCCTGCCCATCAGCTGCCCCGGGATGCGGTTTGTCTGGGCAGACAGACAGCTGCCTTTGCCAGGATGGGCTGTATCTCAGCAGGGGGCTTTTCTGGCAAATGCTGTACAGCTCTAATGAAGCCTTTGCTTGGTTCCAGCGTTTGTTTGTTTGTTTGTTTTGCTTACACTGAGTCATCTTGTAAGACAGAAGAAACACATCCAGCCAGCGCCCGGTTTTGATTGTTTCCACCGTCGTTACTGATAGAGCCTTCCTGCTAAGCAATACAGGATCACTCTCATCTTCCCCATAAATGTTTAACCCCTTTCAAAACCATTACGGAAGAAAGCTGGATTTGCAATGTGACTCTGGGAGCAGGCGGCGCTGCGGTGTGTGCCCGCAGGCTCTCAGCACCGTGTCTGTAATGGCAGCAGCTGACAAGAAGAAAAGCAAAGCAGAGGGTGCTGCCCCTTCCCCAGACATGCAGGTTGGGCTGCGGCCAGGATGGGTGGGGGTTGCAGGCCTCGTGTCGGCTGCATCCTGCATCCGAAGGGAGGTCTCTGGAGACCACTCCATGCAGGTGAACGTCAGAAGCGTGATGTGAACGCGCTGCTGTGATCTGCATGAGTGATCCTTTGCTTGCGAATGTACCAGCGATATTTGTGAAACCGCTTCAGAGCTTCCGTACCTGGATTGTTTTGTTAGAGCACTGAAATCGGATGTCTGCTCTTCTGTCTCCAGGCAGCCATCTCATCTGTTGAACGATTTGTCAGCTGCTGTCCAGCGTCCACCCTGCCATTCCTAACATCTTCCAAGAGAGCTGTTGTGTTACCGCAGCACTCACACCTCTGTGTGTACGGTATCACTGGTAAATTCCAGCCTGGATCAAGCAGAAGGCATGGCCCTGTGACAGCCCTTTGAAGGGCTGCTGAGCCCTGCCTGCCGGCCGCCTTGGGGCCGTGCACTGTGTTAGTGCTCCTCGATCTGTCTGCTGGTTTTGACACCACCGACCACAATGTCCCTGTGAAATGCTCTGAGCAGATGGTGCATCCATCTGGGGCTGCTTCAGGTTGATTCAGATTATATCTTACAGAGAGCCACTAATGTGCCAGTTACACGTTCCAGTCCTTCCAGCAGGTTTCTGCCCCTCCGTTTTAGTGCCTATTGATTTATTTAGTCTAAGCTGATTAAGCACATACTCACTTCTGAGGGGCAAGGTGGGGTTGGGAGCCATGGAGGCTCTTCTGCTTGCTGTGTCCCCTCACATCAGCAACCCCTGCGTGCTGGCCGGCCACACAGAGCTGTCCCTAGATCTCAAAGGGAACAAGGCTGGCATGGAAATCCTCGGGCGATGTCAGCCCATGGGGTCGTTTTCTGACACAGATGTGGCATAAGTCCCACATACTCAGGCTCACTCACCACCTGCTTGTTACGATGGCGTGGGGCATTTCTGCGCTCTCCATAGTATTTGAATGCTGTTCTCTCCTTTGCTGTGCCCTTCAGTGGTGTAAACTACAAGAACTGACAGGTTACTTTACACCTTAGGGTCACTGCGGGGCTTTAGATGTGTCAGAACTGTTGTCAAAGAAAACAAATCTTTAATTTCAGCTGGAGATGATTGGCTGTGTTTTGTTTACAAAAGACAGAGAGAACCAGGCCCTTTTCTAAATACAGCAAACAGAAGCCACTTGGGCTTAAGTAGGCTTGTTTTATATATAGTACTTTTGTTCTTTAGTTTGCAAATACTGTTATCTAAATAATGCCACAGACTGGAAAAGTGAGGTGGAGAAAGGCCATGACTTCCCCATGGCCACGTGGCAGGCAGCCAGCAGATGCAGCCACGACCCACCCTTCTGCTGCTGTCCTGCACAGTTCCTTGCTGCTGTACTTTTCCTTTCCCTTCTTAAGACATTTCGTTATGTTTCCCCTTCCCTTGTTCTTTCTTCCTTCCATTCTGTGAGGAAGAAGTGGAGGGGAGATCACAAAATCACAGAATCATTATGGTTGGAGAAGACCTCTGAGATCTCCAGGTCCAACCCCAGCCCACCCCACCGTGCCCACTGACTGTGTGCCTCAGTGCCACATCTCCCTGGCTCTGGAACACCTCCAGGGATGGTGACTGCCCCACCTCCCTGGGCAGCCTGTGCCAGTGCCTCACCGCTCTTTCTGAGAAGAAATGTTTCCTAATATCCAACCTGACCCTGCGCTGCTGCAACTCGAGGCCATCTCCTCTCATCCTATCGCTGTTACCTGGGAGCAGAGGCTGACCCCACCTCACACAGCCTCCTCTCAGGGAGTTGCAGAGCGATGAGATCTCCCCTGAGCCTCCTCTTCTCCAGACTGACCCACCCCTGTTTCCTCAGCTGCTCCCCATCACACTTGTACCCCAGACCCCTCACAGCTCTGCTGCCCTCTGGAAATGCTCCAGGGCATCCATGTCTGTCTTGTAGTGAGGAGCCCAGAACTGAACGCAGCACTCGAGATACGGCCTCAGCAGAGCTGAGTACAGGCGACGGTCACCTCCTGCTCCTGCTGGCTGCTCTACTGCTGACACAAGCCAGGCTGCCCCTGGCCTCCTTGGCCACCTGGGCACACTACTGGCTCACGTTCAGCCAAGTGTTGACCAGCGCCCCCTAGATCCTTTTCCTCCCTGCAGCTTTCCAGCCACTCTGCCCCAAGCCTGAGGGTTGCTGTTAGCCACACTCCCGACAACGTCCTGATTAAGGATTTCAGAAAACTGCCCAGCCTTTAGTAGGAATAAACTGGGTTGTTGTGTTCTGACCACCTCTGGCACCCTGTGCTACAAACCCACCCTGTCCCCAAAGGTGACAAATGCCGTCGTTGTACCTTGAATCTGTGCTGAGCAGATTCCTGGAAGAGAGAGCAGCTATCTCAGAATGGAACTCAAGGGGTTTGTTCTTTATTGGCTACACATTGTACCTGAACTTTACCATTGGTGAGGCAATCCCAGCCTGTCTATCATTACATTCCCTGCCTGGAATTCACCACGCAAGCAATAGCGGTGTAATAAAAGCCAACAGACAATCTGGTTGCTGTGCAGAGCTTTGAAGTAGGAGCGTTTGGCATGTTGCCATGCTCCTGTTGGGGCTCAGCCATTTGTGTGCCCAGGAGCTGTGCCGAGCAGATGGGTTCAGTGCTGTGCAGCCCCTGCTTGCTCTTTCCTAGCCCAAGTACCTAAAGAAATGAGCTGAGCGCAGTCACACCGTGCCAAGTGTGCATGCATGTGCTCCATCCAGAGCTCCCTGCTCCCATCACCCCCAAGAGACTGGAACCTGTTGGGGCAGTTTCAGCCACATGGGACACAAAAGCAGAGGACTGTAATGCATTAAACTCTTACAAGTTTGTGAAAAGAGGTGGCAGGGTGGAAGAAAGAGGTTCCATTTGTGGCGAGCAACAGTGCTAGCTCAGCCTTTCTCAGGGAGCAGGGGATCCAGGCACCCACGTTGTGCAGAGCTGTGGGCACTTATGGGTTTGCTGTTCATGGAAATGCTTTGCTGGTGGTTTTTATCTTTCAGTTCCTCCCATTGTCTCTTGATGAAATCTGTCTCAGAAGCTGCACTAAAGGTATGCTCTGAAATCAGCTGTCCGTCTTGAAATCCTCATGCCTCGGCTCTGGCTTTAAGTTTGCTGCGGTCCCACGGAAATCCATGGAGTGTTTGTCACACCGCCTAGCAGGACACATTCTGGCAGCTGTACGTGTGAATACTCTGTTACCCAGTGTATCACTGAGTTCAACAGCCCTGCATTTAACAGGGCTTCATGTGCTGTGCGCTGCAGCTTAGTACGCCTGGTGGAATCCAGCCTGCTCAGAGCCAGCCTGCTCCACAGCTCCCTGAGAGGAGGGTGCAGTAAGAGGGGGAGTCAGCCTCTGCTCCTGGCTAACAGTGACAGGGCGAGAGGTGATGGCCTCAAGTTGTACCAGGGCAGGGTCAGGTTGGATATCAGGAGACGTCTTCTCAGAAGGAGCAGTGAGGCACTGGCACAGCTGCCCAGGGAGGGGAGTCACCGTCCCTGGAGGTGTTCCAGAGCCGTGGAGATGTGGCACTGAGGGACATGGTCAGTGGGCATGGTGGGGTGGGCTGGGGTTGGACCTGGGGATCTTAGGGATCTATTCCAACTTCAGTGATTCTATGATTCTGTAAGTTCTCTCCATTGCTCTTAATTTCCTCAGATACACCTGTCCTAAATAAAGCCAGTCGTGTGATGGTTTGAAGGCTGGGGAAGCGCTGGGGTTTGGAGCAGTTACCTTTCACTTGATTCAGAGTGCAGAGGAGGATGGGAAAGAAACTAACCATTCAAACAGCAATTAAAAATAGCAAGGGAAAATCTGCAAGCTTTTGTTTGGGGTTGCCCAAGCTACTCTCCTGCTTGCACTTCTGAGGAGAATGGGGCAAAGTACTCCTCACCTCTTGAGCATCGGCACAGGAGCAGGGCAAAGGACAATGCCAGTGCCCTCCCACCCTGCCCCAACACCCAGCTCCTGCTCTGTAAGGAGGCTACAGGCAGAACCGTGTATGCCTACACTGCATGCAGCAGCTCACTGGAGCTGAAATTTGGCTTTGCTCAGCTTTTAGAGGCACCACTATCTCTTGCAATCAGTGCTTCCAGCAGAGTTGTCAGTGGAGGTCTGTTTCTCAGTTTGTTCCAGTGTGACTTCAGGGTTTCACTCAAATTTTGCAAATAGCACTGACTTGAAGAGAAGAAGGAAGAGATTTGGCTTCTTGAGAAGAGAATACGCATGGACATCAACATTTTGGTAGCTCTCTCTCAGAGAACCTTGCCAACGCTGATAAAGGTCCTCGTGCCTGTATCCCTCCTTTTCAGAGATGGCAATTGCACCAAGGGCTCGGCCTCAGCTGCCCAGCAATTTCAGGTTATCCTGTACTTGGTATATTTACCTTGTAAGCAGGCTGGGATGCATGGAGCGTAGAGCAGCTGTCGTACTGCAGTGTTGTATAAACACAGGGCAGGTGCTAGCTGGCATCCCATCTCTCGTATGTCAGGTGTAATTGCAGGAGACGGCCATGGTTCTGCCAGCTGGGTGAGTCCCCAGTGTATTTTTGTGGTTATTGTATTCCTGTAAACATAGATTGCCACACAACGCAGAAACCCTTTCCCCACCAGGATATCCCCCACCAGTTACCCCCCCACCAGTTACCATTGCAGATGAGCCCCTTGCTGCACTCTGATTCTGGATACTGCCATGGAGGTGTGATGAACCTAGCCCAGAACACTGCTGAGCGCCATTGCTTTCAGCCTTGCCAAATTTCCATGCAAAAAGATGTAAGTTTCAGAGGCTGGCATGGAGTTCCTACTCCCCTCCCCAGCCTGTGCTGCACCTCCCCCAGGAGACACTTCACCTCCTTGTTTACAAATCTGTCTTCATGTAACACAAATGAAAGAAAACACCCAGAAAGCAAGTCGGGGCTCCCAATGGGCTGAGCTGTTTGTGGGAACCTGGAACATTGTGCTTCTTGTATGGTGAAAGAGTTTGTTGTGCAGAACCCCAAATTTCCCCAGGCTGGGGAAGAAGCAAGGTAGATGAACTGCCAAAACTCAGCTCTGAACTGATGTATTTTCCCCGCGGATTAGGCACTGCCAATTTGAGGTGAGAAGTGCTATCAGGCAGACGAGGCAAGCTGTGCTCCACGAGAGGGTGGATCTGTGAAGGAGGATTAGTGGTGGGACCACAAGGTGTGGTGAAAATGCTGGAGAAAATGGTCCCTGGCAGGGCAGCTGGGAGCCCCACGTGCAGGCATCGAGCCGACTCCCAAGTGGAGGTGGGAGTATGGAGCTGACTCCACGTGCCTCTGGTTTTTCTGCTCATTCCTTAATGTTTTCTCCCTTGGAGGAACTCAACATTAGGTGGATGGGTGCCTATGGAGAGGTTCTGCTTCACACCCGGGTGCTCCTTTCTGGAGAAAGCCTGCAAGCCTGCTTTGCTTTGAGGTTGCTGCTGTTCCTAGAGCACTGCAAAACTGCTGGGGCTGCTCAGAGGCAGAGCCAGCAGGAGCAGTACCCACGGACTGTGTCAAAGGGATGAGTGTAAAGAGCTCTCCACTTGTATCTCTGGGCCTCGCCTGTGCAGTTCACAAATCCGAGCAGAAATTGCCTGCCAGATCTCCAGCCCTGTGTCTAGATTTGGAGCGGGTAGAGCTGAAGTTCTGCAGTCCCCAACATCATAGCCCCTGAGTCTTTTTGGTGGGCTGAAGTTTGGTGGGGTGCACTGTGCCTTGGCAGAAGGGGAGCAGCTCCCTCCCCTCAGAATTGGGGGGCCTTTGCCATGCCTTCCATTTACAGCTGGCTTTTGGAAAGAGCTCTGGAGCCTGATAGAAAGCCCATGTTATCTGCCGGGGAGGCAATGGGTTTGCTTTTCAAGCTGCGGGTGCAGCATTCATGTCTGTACAAGAGATGAGGTTCTGCTTTGTCACATACCCTCTCCAGAGGGACAAAGTTAAAACAACACCATCACTTTGAAAATGAGATTAGAGCAAATACTTTTTTATATCCCCCACACGAGAGTGCTGAGCTTTGGGTATTTGATAGATGGAGGTGATTGGTCCCCCAGCTTCCTCCTTCCAGCTCCCTCCTGCCTCAGAATGGCAGCTAAGCCAGGATGCTTAGCACCAGGAAATTCCTCCTGGCACCGCAGCCTTTGAAGGCAAATGTGACCCTTTGATTGACAGCCCTAAATCTGACCAGACTTAAAATAGGAACCTCAGCATTAGTGCTCTGAAATTCAAGTCTCCACAGTCTTCAGATTTTGGCCCTGCTTAATTCCGATTTCAATATACAGGGGTTGTAATTAGGCATTGTGCAAATGGATACTGTTAACAAAGGAAAAAGGTATTACGTGCCCTGACTGTTGAACTCGTCTTTGCTTTGCATCAGAAAGATTTGGGTGCCTGGGGAGGATATAGTGCAGTCCAGAAGGAGAGGTTTGCCCTCGTGCTGAGGCCGGGCAGCTCGGGGCAGGCTGCGAGGAGAGAGAGGAGGTGCTGCAGGGGCTGTCCTTACCCTGCTGGGAGCAGAGGGCTGTGCTGCAGAACAGCAGCTCCACACACGCTCTGCCTCACTCTTTGCCCACACCCATCAGAGACAGATCCCTTGTTAGGTGGGCTCCTGGTCTCATCTAAAGTGAACCTCATTCTCTTACATCTTATCAGGTCTTTCAGGGAAGGTGCAAACAGGGAAACTCCTATGTCTGGCTTGGCTGCCGGACACCTAACGCACACCTCCTATAACTCGGAGAGACCAAATACACAGGTTCTGGGGCAACAGTGGACATCACGCTAAGAGCTCTCCTCTATTTCTCTGTCGTCTTCTTCCATTTCCATCTGCTTACAGTACTTGTGCTTGCTTACCTCAGCCAAAGTACCTTCTGTGTCAAGCTGGTTCTGTATTTCACCCTGGAAATGGGAGCTTTTCACAGACAATAATCTTCTGTCTCTGGTTTGCAGATTCACCCTTTAAAGTTTGGTTGGTGCAGAACGGTGGCAAAGGTTTGTTTATTTGTTTTATTATAATGACACCGCTTCACTGCATAATCCCTTCCAGTTATACCAGCATGAAAGTGCTGGGTAAATGAAGCTGATTTTGCTCATCTGATTTATAGATTCCATTCTTCGATTTTGCTGTAGTGGGGAGTTTCAACAGTATGGGTGCACCTGCAAAACTGGTAAGTGCAGGTGAGAGTAGCTGGATGCATATCAATTGATTGGCAACCAGTGCACCATAGTCAGTGCTGTCTCAGTGATACGTAGACCGAGGGTGTTTTTGCTTCCTAAGCCAGTATTCAGTGTGGCGTTGGGTCAAATTCGGGGAGATTTTAATGCATTTGCTACAGTCAAGCTTCAGCTTTGTTCCTAAATGATAGCGATGTTTGGAGCTGTGGACAGGTAGAAAGCCTTTAATCACAGAGTCAGAATAGTTGGGTTGGAAGGGACCTCAAAGACCATCTAGTTCCCACCCCCTGCTGTGGGCAGGGTTGCCACCCACTGATCAGGCACCAGCTCAGGCCCAGGGCACATCCAACCTTGGGCACCTCCAGGGCTGGGGCACACACACTTCTCTGGACAGAACATGGTAGCATGAGTCCTGCTTGCCCTTCACCTGCAGCATTTGGGGAGGTGAAGCACGGCCAACCAGGGAACTCATGGTACATGTGTGTGAAGACGTGTGCACGTGTGCCCACACTATTGTACTTTGGGGTTGAGGGTTTGTTCTGAGAGTGCCCCAGAGCCAGAGTTTTCAGCACCCAAAGCCTACATTGAGTTCTTTGTAGAACCCTTATCCTAAAGCACAAGGTGTGCCCCCAGCCAGCACTGCGCAGTGCCCTCTCTCCACGTCTTCACAGGTTCTGCAGAGAAGCATTTTGGTCAATCCTTTTTTCCACCTTGCCTCGCATTCATATGCTTTGGGAGTCATCTGCTGGGGAGCTGCCAGTTGCATGCTGATTGTGTTTGGGTTCAGGTCGTGCACAGACATGCTGGGGAAAGCATTCCTTCCCTGTGGCTTGTTATCTCTCCTGGGAGGAATGCAGCGTCTCCTTTATATAATGTGTACACACAGCGCTTTGTTGCTAGGAATGGCCAGCGCAAAACAACTGCTGTTTGAAAGGATTTTTTTTTTTTTTTTGGTGTTTGAGAGGGGTGCTAAATAGGGGCTGATGATTATGATTAGAGAAGCAGGGGAATGTGGAAATACTTCACATTTTTAGCCTCCTTTTACCTGAAAATGGTGGTCCCCCTGCACTCACAAACATATATGTACGTATATATACACACCCAGAGACACACACATGGACATACGTGGGCCATGGAAACTGCTAGTTGTTGAGTTACTGCAGTGTCCCTTAAAACAAGTGCGTATTGCCATGATATATTTATTGAAAGGGGCTTTTCATATGTTGGAAGGAATTTTACTGATGGCAGCCATGTGTACCAGCGGAGAGCACAGAGCCCTGGCATGGTGACCACCGCCAGCTCAGCCCCATGCTGCACAGCAGCGAGAGCTCCTGGTGTCTCGATGCAGCCACAGATGTTGTTTGGCTCTGAGCAGGGCAGGCAGCCAGAACCCTCTCCTGCTCAGCCCTTTGCCTTTCTTTGCAGTGGAGATGAGGCTGGAACAAGGACTGTCAAAGCTGGGAAAGCATAGCTGAAGCATGGGCATCACCACTGATGGCTCACAACACAGCTTTTGAAGGACGTAGGACCTCTGGCTGCAGATGGCACTGAGGCACATGAGTGCTGGTGTAAGCCTGCTCCCAGCATGACAGCAGCCACAAAAGGTTTTTCAGCTCTTGTTCTAAAACATTCACTGCTATTCCAGTGGCAGTGTAGGTAGAGGAGTGAGCCCTTGGCAGGCAGATCCTTCCCTCTCAGGCTTGCTCTGATACCTGGTAGTAGTGTGGGCTGACTTTCTGGATGGAGGTGCTAGGCAGCTGGAGCAATGCCTGCCCCTTGTTTAGGGAAGGGAAAGACTGCCTGTGTGCTGGGTGAGGCCTCTCTGATCTGTGTGCCAGGAGCTGGATATAGACACAGACAACTGGATGAAAGGTGAAAGGTGTGTGAATTCCTCCCCGAGGGGCTGCGATTGAAGCTGTAAAACCAAAAGTTTACAGAAATGCTTTAGTGTTAGTCTGGAGTAGCCATGTTTCCCTAGAAAACCAATGGGAATTGTGAGAATGCAGGCTCCGGCGGTACTGGCATTTTTCTTTGGAGCCGTTGTATGGTTTTGAAGCAAATTTCCTGATTGTCTGCTCTCTCTGCAGACTGCACCAGTTGGCAGCACCATTTCCTTGTGTGCGGATGGGGTTCATTTTGGTTGAAACTAAATCAGAAGTTCTGATCTGAGCTTGCACCTGATGTACTCTCACAATGATGGAGAACGGGGTGGCAGCAGAAGGTCCTCTGGAGAGCTGTGAGCCACGTGCATGGCCACAAGTTTGGCTCAGTCTGGCGGGAGGCCCTTAAGAAACATACACGATAGATGCAACAGCCTCAAGAGCAGCTCCTTCAACCGCTGATCTCCTCTATCACACACAATTACACTGCCAGCACTTTGGGAAGGCTCCAGCGGTAACAGGAGAATGTTTGTGCAGACAGACTTTGAAGAGGTGAGTACTGGAGTCAGAAGGACAAAGGAGTAGTGATTCATGTGATAGCGGGTTGGAGAGGTGCTTCTTAAGTCTTGCCTCACCTCTTTAATCTGTGCAGTCCTTGGCATCTTGCTAGTGCTTTTCATCTAGATGAGTACAGTCATCTCTCTCAGGTAGGAGATGGGAAATATTCAAGTGTGGAGAGATGGAAGAGAGAGCTGGGCTTAGAACAAAGCGAGTGTCCCGTGGCCCATACCACTCCCTCAGCTACTGCCCCATGCTGCTCCTCTGTAACTGCAGCTGCTCAGAAAAATGCACAGAGCAATTGACACCCAGCCCAGCTCTGTGGAGGAGAGAAGCTGCCCTGACCGGCTCAGAGCTTTCCTCTAGTGATTTGGATCTGTGTTGGAATGCTTGCTCTGCTCATGGGCCTTTCTGCCCCAGATTCATCAGATTCCCTCAGATGTCGTGGCCATGGAGAGCAGAGGTTCTGCTTGCCGCGGTGGCCTCATGGTCAGTGTGCGATCCTGTGTGTGGTGCTGAGCAGCGGGAAGCACCGGGAGGCACCATGCTGCTTTTCCCCAGGGAATATTGACCGCAGGATGTCTGGTTGGGAGAACCTGTCTGTCTGGGTTTTGCTTCGGTTGTGTTCAGTGTCTGGGTGGCTCTTCTCTCACACCTATCGAAGTGATATCTCAGCACTTTTCAGGAGTGCACGAGGTGACGCGATGGCTATCCTACACGGATTGCTTGTTCTCACAGCCTCTCTGGTGGGAAGAGTGCATATCTTGGAGCATTTTGCTTTGTACCTCAGTGCCCACGGAGGCTAACTGTTAGTAGGGCAGTGGGCAGGGAAGCTTGAGGTTCTGTGGTTGCTCCTGACAGCCCGGAGGGACCCAGCTGTGGAGGTTGGCTCTGCCCTGCGGTGGGAGCTCCTCTGTCCCAAGGAGCTCAGCCGTGGCTCTGCCGGTGCCCTTCTCTGTCTTGCTGAACTGCTCTTCTGTGGAATGCTCATTTGTCTCTTCCTTCTCAGTTTGTGGGAGGTAGAAAATGTGGCTTCCCTAAGGGAGTGCATCCCTTCTGGTGTGTGGGGGAGGGAACATCGAGCTCTCAGCTAAAGGGGGAGCTGGGGGTGCTGCCTCAGAGGGGTCAGTGTGCTGGGCGGTGACAGATGGCTCCTCAGTGCCTGACCGGGTCCCTGTGTAATCCTGTTAGGGTGCCAGGCAGAGCCCATCTGCTGGCGGAACGCTGCAGGCCGGGGAGAGCTGTAGAAATCTGTTTGATTAGTTGCATTAGCCAAAGAAAACGTGATGGAAATGTTCTAACAAGCTCTTTAACTCCAAATGCACAGCAAGATTGGTGACACCCAGTGCAAGCACCAAAGGAGTCCCAGAAGCAGACGGAGTTTCCAAGCTCTGGTACGTCTGCGATTAGTGCCCGGGGCAGCAAACTGCATTCTTAGAGGGCTGCGATGTACAAACAACACATATTTGCAGCACAGATCCAGGGCTGGTTTCAGTTCTGCTACATTATTCATGAGCGTGTGAAAACTCTGACAAATGTGACAGACTCTGGGTTAGGTTCTCAACATTACTTCTCGTACGATGAAATATGAGTACTGCTCTGTTAAGATAGGAATGTATACACTGGAAGCTGTGAGATAATGACATATGTATAAAGGGAAACTGAAGCCTTTGGTGTCCTGGTGCCAGCGAGCTTCCCCCCAGGAGCGCGGTACTATCTAGCTGCTGGCACTCGCAATCACTGCTGTATGCTTAAAAGCAGTTTGACAGTGTTCTGCTCCAGAATTGCTTCTCGCATAGGGTTTTGCAGGGTCACCTGCTTTTAAGTGCAGAGGATTAGGAACCCCTCCACAGGTCCTGCAGGGATCACACAGCAGTCTGTAGCCTCATCATCCCAAAGTGAGGAAAGTGACTCTGAAACTCTGAAAATGTGGCTGCGCTGCAGTGTGTGGGGCTGAGCCCTGCTTGCACTGGGGCACACCAGCAGCCAGGAGCCACAGCTGCCAGGGCCCAGTGCAGATGTTAGGACACATTTTTCCTGGAGAGGGGGTGGTACAGCTGACAGCGCTTTTTGGGTTGTCAGGGAGGAGGTGCCTGTACCGAAGAGCATAGTACTGCTCTTGTACAGTCCTGGTCCTGATAAAGCCGACGAATCTGAACTAAACACCGAGTTCCTTTGTCAAACACAAGTAGCAGCTGACTTCATGTGTGTGAAGGGTTAGGGATAATCTCCTGCCTTCCTAAAGAAGGCAGGCCTTTTTTTACTGAAAACTGTTGATGTGCGAAGGATTCTGTCTGACCAAAGTAGGTTTGTACTTAAGTACATGGTGCGAGATCATTTAAAAGAGCCCCTTGGATGGAAAAGAAGGCAATGAGAAATGAGTGCCGTGCACCGGAGGCTGTTGGCCAAGCACTGCAGTCTCACTTTTCTATTTTTAAAGCTCTCGCCAGCTGCTGTGTGGTCATTCCCTCCACACCCACGAAAGAAAAAAAAAACACACCGATTAGAAACAGGAAATAATAAAACCCACTCACTGCAAAGGATGTCAAAATGTACAGAGTAAACAACCAGAGACGGTGAGAAATATGTATTTCCCACTGGTCTCTTTTCAGCACAGTAACCAAAGCTGATAATTATAGTCAGTGGGGATTTACAGCATTAGGGGAAAGTACGTTTTTATGTTGATGCTGTCAAAACATAGGAGAACACTGGCGGCACAGCAGAGTGTTTTCTAGCCCCTCTCCCAGCACACCACTGAGGTTGCCACAAGTTGATAAGGTGCATTACCAAAACAATAGGGAAGGAAAAGAAAATGATGACATTTCAGGCCCTATTTTGGGAAGGGATCTGCTGCTTTACTTGCCATGTAGCCATGCAGTCCCCAGCACTGGGCAGCCGAGTTTTCTGTAATGGTGCAGCAATGGGTGCTCAGGTCACATGCAGCTTTCTCTGACCTCAGCGGTGTGTGCGGTGATATCTACGACTGTCTTTATTGTCTTTCCTCTTCCGGGATCCCGAGGTTCACTTTGCCTGACTGTTATCACAACCTGTGAGTGCTCCGTGACTTTGCTGCCTCCAGTTCCCCTCATCTTCTAAGGAATGGCCTTCCTGCCCCGCAGTCCAAGGACCCTGGTGCTCTCCTGCTCCTGCCAGCCCTCTGCTGCCACCCCAATGGCTTTTCAAAGGTGCTGGATGAAAGGCACAGCTACGCAGAACAGGATGCTAAATCCAGAGGTGATGGTTTTCACTCTTTCAGTGCATCAACAAATAGATCACGCTGCATAATTAACCCTTCTGTATTGGCCTTCCATTAATTGGCATGCGTGGTGTTTGTTCAAGAGATTCTTGTTTTCTTATAACTGTGAAGAGCTTTCAACTGCTTTGAGTTGAAAAACTGTGACCAAATGTTACAAGCTGAGTGGGTTTGTCCCAGTCCGATGGGTGCAATTTGCAGGAGTTTTGCCTTCTGCCCATCAGTCTGTCTGCAATGCTCTTGTAAGTCAAGCCTAAAGTATTGCTGTGGGTTGACAAGCCCAACTCCTGACTTCTTTTGTCACTCACAAATGTTACCGTGATCCAGGCGATTTTCCGTGTATGTGTGTGCACACGCTGCTTTTCTCCAAAGCATCAAACACTGTGTGTTCAGAGCAGGCAGAAGGAGGCTGGGAGAAACACAGTCACTGTCTTCCAAGAGTTTATTTGGAAAATACACAAAAACAATCTCTAAATATAACTACAGGCATCATACATATACATGTATCTCACTGGTTGAACGGTTGTGTCAGCATGTTCAGGGGCAATGTGTGGACATTGAGCAATACAGAGAATATTTCTAAACAGTCTAAAATGTCTAAACCAAGTCTCTCCATTTGTGTTTTCAGCACTGCAGCATTCTTACAGGAATCAGAACTGAAATCTCCTACGGTTGCACGGAAATAGCTGTAACAATAACAAAAATATGAAGAAGAGATTGGCTGTTTGCTGCTTTGTTCAATGAAGTGGTCTCAGCTGCTGGATGAGATCCGAGAGGCAAGCTTGATGCAAGAGAGGGTTGTTGTCATCATCTTGTATCTTTATTGATAGAACGTTAATTATTTTAGGAATGCAAGACAAGAAAGTTATATAATTAATATACACTAAAGAGCACGAGAGAATTCTATACAATAATTTAGATGTATTAAATAAATACAAAATAATAGCAGCCTTCTATAATGCAGGCTACACATAGGTTTACTTCGGCTTGAAGTACCCTGGTCTTTAGTACACCTACGGGAACAGACTTGCTCCACAAGTGTTGTAAAGAAACATATCTATAAGATACATACATAAGAGTGTCTAAGGTTAGGATAAACGTTTGAAAACACATTTTACCATGGTCTCCACATATCTAATGACCCCATACTAGGGTTATTATGGGAAAAATTGGGCTGCAAGACCTGTCTGGGAGGCACAGCATCGACCTGGCTGAAACCTGACAGCGAGGGTGGCTGGAATGCATTTTTCAAAGCCGGTTTGTGTTCCACTGGGTAGAAGTGCTCCTGAGATGGATTTGTGCCGGGAGTGTTCCCTTTAGGACTCAGTGGGGTTTTTGGAGTCAGGAGAGGATGCTGAGGTGGGCTCGAAGAACTTAATGCTGCTTTGCAGGTGTCTTCACCAGACCTGGGTAGGGATTTCAGCAGGTGGTTTAGCAGGCGTGCCCCGAGCGTCTTGTCCATCCACTCACAGGTGAGGAGCAGGTTGTGGACCTCGTGCATGCACTGAATGTATCCCGTGCTGTACCTCTGCTGAGCTTCAAGGCCCACTTTGGAGTCAGCTGCGTTGAACAGGAGACAACTGGAGTTGGTAAGTGTGTAACGCCTCCGCATCCCACTTAAACACATTCAGCAGGTTCCTGCGTGCTTTGGCCCACGCGGGGCCTATTGCTGAAACCATATCCAGCTTCCTACCAAAACCACTGTGGGGCTGCAGCAGGCCAGTGCCCTGTGCCACTCCTGGGGGGACAGAAGCTCTGCATGAGGGAGAGCAGTGCTGGGCTCCAGGCTGGAGCTGGTACAACACTCAGGTTTCTTGGTGGAGTTTCCCATTGGGGCAGCGATATCACAGGGCACTGGCAGGTACCCAAAGTGGCCCCTCAAAGACAGTGGGAAACGCTGAACACTTATTATTTAAGAGCCAGATACTGGCTTCTGGAGAAGGCAGACTGATTCCTGCGTGCATTTGAGCTTGGTTTAATGCTTTACAGAAGTGTGCGTGGTTTGCAGGGCTCGGGGAAGGCGGTGCAGGGAGCGGGCAGCCCGCAGCATCCTGCTGCCCGTGGGCAGGCAGAGCCGGAACGGAACAAAAGGAGAAACCGGCGCTGGAAGGAAAATCTTCCGTGGGTTAAAATGTGTTCGGCTCCATCTCCCCATCTAGCGGTGAAAGCCGGCCCAGCGCAGCAGCATGGCGGTCAACAGGTTTGCGAGAGGCTTTGGCCAAGCTGCCAGGGGGCTGAAAGTGCAACCCTGTGCCCCCTGCACCCTAGGGCTGCAGAAAAGGGGCACTTACCCATCAGCTTGCTGTTCTGGATGTTCTGGAGGTGTTTCACCGTCATTTCCAGGATGTCTGCTTTTTCCAGTTTAGACTGCTAATAAAGAAAGAGTTCAGCAGCTGAGAGGCCGTGAGGTATTTGCAGTTTCACATAAGACAGAGACCCTCTCCCACCCCCTAAAAAGCCAAACAGTCTCCATCAGCAGAGGGACACAATCTGCATCAAAATGAGCACTTACATCCAAGTGAAATGCGCCAACCACGGTCTCCTTCAGCTGGTCCAAGCAGTTGTTAATCCTTTCCCTGCGCTTTCGCTCAATTAGAGGTTTCCTTAACTGCAGGGAAGAGGAGGAAGAATTGCAGTTGATTTATTTTTTGTGGAGGAGGGCAGAAACTGGACCGTGTGGGCTTCATGGGGGCAGCCTGGGGCCTGGGGTCGGCATGAGCTGGGAGAACCACGTCCCAGCGTGCAACCAGGGTGGGATGGCACAGTGCTCGGCAAGGTCGGTACTGATGGAGAGCCTCCAGATCCGATAAGGGCCTGTCCTTTGGGTCATGCTAGCTCTGAATTCTCTTACTTCCACCCCTATTAGCCTGCGTTTACCCAAAGGAAACCAAAAGGCAGAGGAGGGAAGCAGAAAAAAAAAACAACAACTTAGGTTAAATTCAGAGCAAGCATCTTGATAACAAGAGGAAGAAAATGACACTTTCCTGGGAGCGGTCCGCAGCCCCACTGAGCTCGTGGGGCTCCCGCCGGGCACCTACCTTCCTCTCCTCCTTGGTGCTGGACAGCCTGTGCGCGCCGCCGGCCATGGCTGCGGCCGTCATTGCAAGCCAGCCTGTCCGCCCAGCGCGCTGCCAGGACGGGCGCGGGTGGCACTTGGGCAGCGGGTCGCTGCCAGTCCCGGCGGGTGCTTTGCCTCTCCTCTGCTCCTCTGCCGTATTTATAACCCAGAATTAGCATGTGAAAGGGAGCTCGCCTTGGCGGGACTTCTTTTCCCACACGAGGGGTCGAGCCCAGAGGTTTGTGGCCATCAATCAAAACTGACAGGTCACTGCTTCTTTTCAATGGCCGCGGCGGCCCCCCCAAACGGCGACAGATGTCCGGCCTCCAAAGCCTTGCTTTGTAGGGATCTTTTGTTAAGGAAGAAGAGAAGCAAAATGGGCGCGCTCGGAGCAGCTTGCACGGCTCCTGCTCAATTTGCACAGATTCCCAGGGAGGAAAACAATAGCGGGACCCAGTTGAGTTACACCTGGGAAAATGCCCTGTGTGTCTCTTCTCCCCTGCGTCCCCCTGAGCCAGCGCTGCTTTCTACCTGCCAGCCTGAGCCTCGAGCAGCTTCAGTCCTTGAAGCAGAATCTTAATGTAATAACAGAGTCCTCGACTGACTAGTTCCTGCAGGAATTGTTATTGCAGGATAATGGCGATCGATTAAAAAGTGTTGACAGTGGGCAGCTATAGAAACCTCACTCCCACCACAGAAACCTTCCAGGGAGAGCACTTCACAGACCTCCCCAGGACATGAATTCTCTGCTGCACACAGCTAGGTGCAGGGAATACAGAGCTTGTCTAGTTTTTCATTGCTGTGTGCCATTTAATATTAAACTTGCAGAAAACTGCAGAAGCAAACCAACCCTGAGGTGAGCGCAGTCCTGTTGATTCTGTGGGATTTTTACTTTTTGCTTTCCCCCCCTCTTTCATGCTGCATTGGCTGTTTTTTGGGGTAAGGGTGTTTTTCTGTTTGTTTCAAACCCCTGAAATGCTAGCTCAGAAGCACAGGGGCCTTTACAGCAGGCTTGGCACAGGATGGGAACGTGCTTTTAAACTTCTTCACTTCTGTCTGGTTTTGAGGGGGAGCATGAAGGCATTTTTTGTGGCTGTGCATTTGCTTTCTGACACCTGCTTTGCTAATGGGCAGGATCCGGCAGCATCCTGTAGAGTCACCCAGGTGAAGCCCTTCAAGTTGGTGTTGAATGTGCCACCTTATGTAAAAGCACAGGAAGAAGCTGTGTTGGTTCAGAAGCTCCAAAAGCCCTCAGGATCCGCTCTTGGAATTTCCCATCACCCGGCACAATGCTGCAGCTGCAGAGCCCTTACTCCACCCCTTCAGCCGTAGGTGGTGATGTGCCCCAGGAATGGAGAGAGGACATTGCATCCTGTGCTTAAATGCTGTGTGGGTGTATACTTGTATGTGTGTAAATGCAAACATTTGCAGCGTGTCTGCACTCAGCGCTGTCTGGGCTTATAATGAAAATGTGTCCCTGGACATGCCATCATGCAGGCAGGGGTTGTTTATCAGCCAAACGCAGGTGTTGGGTGCAGTTGCCTGGTTTTATAAGCACCCTACTTGGCAGCGGTGCATGAGGGAGAGCCTGAGATGGGTGTTTGTTGCTCCAGGAGAGGATAGTTAATACCTTGTCCCTTGCGATGCAGCACGAGAGTGGGAATGGGCACACTGTATCAGGTCTGTCCCCTGCACAGAAAAGGGAAGGATGTTCCACTGTCCGGTGTGAGAGCTCTCCACATCTACCAACCCCCAAAATTTAAGACACTTTTGTTTTTGCAGGTTTTTTCCAGTTGATCAGTAGAAATGGCTGCACAACTTCTAGCCAGGTTTGGCTTGGCTGGCAGGGAAGAGACGTCACCTCTGCTGCTCCTGAAGCACACCTCCCAGCAGGACCTCTCGCGGAAGAGGCACCATCCCACGGCAACCTTCCCAAAGGAATGCCCAAGGCCATCTCGGTTCCTGGCTCAGCTGAGCGTTGCAGAGGTGTCTGAGAATGCAAAATTGCCCAAAAGCTCTGAAACGCACCAGAAGAGGTGCCCAAGCCCAGCCCGTACCAGCCCCAGCCCATGCCTGTTCCTGCCCTGGGCAGTGGGCTCAGGGTTCTGGGAAGTCCCCTGTTCACGCAGCCCCCGCTGGCTTCTGCTGGCAGTGAGTTTATTTCAAGGTTCATTTGTAAGACAACATTTCTGTGAAAAAGAAGAGCAGCTTTTGCTGTAAACAGTTATTTTACACCTCTCATTCAGGGCAGAACCCTTTATGCTCAAAGCGAGGGGGTGCGCGGGCGGGAGGGCCACACTGCCTTTCAGGGGAAGCGTGACATCTGTGCTGGGGTTTGTATGGCCCAAACAGGCGCATGCAAATGAGCGCGGAGCATTAAAGGGAGCTTTCTGCAAATTCCCGCTTCACTTTTGCATTTCGCACTGCCAGGTTTCGCTGAAAGGGGATTCTCCATAGAAAACAAAGCCTCCCTTTTTCCCGGGCTTTCCAAAAAAAAAAAAAAAAAAAAGAAGTAAAAGGGTCAGTGCCGCTCGGAGTTTTATTTTTTGCTATTTGTCTACATTTCACACCCTGGAGAAAGAAAACAACTTTTAACATCTGTTCCTGCGCTTTTTAAGACGGAAAGAAAGGCCCTTGGAAATGGGGAAAGTGTGGCAGATGTTTGCAGATTCCCTCCAACGCAGATGTCTTGCTCTGAAAAAAGTTCCATTAGGAATCCGTGGCCACAGCTCCTCTTTGACTTGGGACACGCGACTGCTGAGCGAATGAAGGGACGTGGGAAAGATCTATGGGACAAAAGAGCTTATTCAAACAAACCTGAGAGCCGTGAACAATCTAATAACCAGCAGAGAAATGGTCAGTGGCCCCGGCCCTGCCAGAGGGGCAGCGCTCCTGGGGTTGGGGGCAGTCAATGGCCACAGGAAGGGGCCTTTGGCGCCTCTCATTGCAAAGCCAACTTCGCCTCAGGCTGGGACGTGTGTTCCTGGGAAGCAGGGATGGTGCCACCGAGATCTCTTCCACTCGGGTGACATCCACATCCCATAGATGACCGCTGCTGTTCTTTGTGATCTGCATGCTGAGGCCTCACTCTAAGAGGCAGTTTCTGGACAGAAGGGCACTTTGCAGACCTGGTTCAGCTCCTGCTGAAGACAGGCAGACGTGAGCACTGTGTTCCCAGGGCTGCGGGTGGCCCCTCTCCACATCCCAGCAACCTCCCCCACCACTGACACTGTGCTGCAGCCATAGGCTTCTTCCTTGGGGTGCTGGTGACAGCTAACCGTGGGCCAGGCCTGCAGGACCCTCATTTGGAACCACTGGTCTTTCATTACTGCCGGGGTGTTCTCAGCTGTGACATGTGTTGAGTTGTTCAATACTGCTGATGGCTCCAGGATGAAGGGACGTGCCTTTCTGGCACTTCTCAGCAAGTTCAATCCCTAGGAGACCAGAGAGAGCTACAGGGATGCTTCCCAGCTTCCCATTCTGTCCTTTGGGGTCTATATTTCTGCTGTATATTTGCTACAGGTTAGAGAGAATGGCATAACGTAAATGCATTGTGTCCCTCAGTCCTTGTCCCACTGCTGTGGATATGAAGAAGACACTTGTCTCCAGCAACCCCAGTTCGACCAGCCTGAATATTGCCACCACTGCCTTTCCAAACCAAGGCACCGTCCCCCACCACGCAAGGCACCGAGAACAACTCAGCCCTGACGTGCGGCCTCAGTACCCCCTGCACTCTCCCCAGGGCACGGATGGCCCGGATCTCTGTAGCTAGAAGCAAACATTCACAAAGGAGAGGCTGTTTCCACAGTGGTTTCAGTCATTATGACTGAATGGTTTTAGTCTGGGAGGTTTCAGAAGTTCAGTTCTGGTTCAAAGTTGAGGTTTAAAAACAAAGGTTAAATCTCTTCATTAAAAGGCTCAAATCTGCTGCTTTCTGAACAGCTATAAATCACAAGCACACTGTTCTGCCTTCCTGCGTCGCCCAAGGGTGGTTTGCTCCCCAAATGATCCCAGCACGAGAGGAATGTGGCAAAGAGCTGTAAATGCCGGCGAGGTGACTGGATGCACCAGGTCAGGAGGGAACAGTCAGTGTCTGGGCAGGCAGGACTGCTCCCAGCATGGCAGCACATAAACCAGCGCTGCTCAGAGATTACTCACTGCCAGATCGTGCTGGGAGAACAGGGCTGCACTTCCAGCCTGGCCTTGGTTCAGGATGCCCCATTAGATCTTGCCGTGAGAGGAGCTGTGGCTTTGCTGGGGAAAGGCTGCTGCAGGCACCCTTTGTACCGGCAAGTTACGGGGCTGCTGATTTATAGCAGTGGTCCAAGGGGAAGGAATTGGGAAAAGACACTGGAAGGTTGAGTTCTCAAATGTAGGGTCCTTCTTGGTGTCATTGTTTTCCTTCTGGCCAGAAAGGAAACAGAAGGGACTCACCAGTGTTAGCAAGGTCTGATACTAACACTGGACAGTCCCTTCTCCTCAGCCTTGTTGTGACTTCTGGTGAGGACCGACAGTTGATGTTCTCATTGCTGTCTTTGATATCTGTGGTTCAGTGGTGGTCTGTCAAGACAACGTCCCGTGGACTTTTTCATGGGATAGACAGGGACAGGGGCAGAGCCGGAGATTCACCTGCTCCAAAGGCATTTATGGACAGAGAGGGACACAGATGGCATAGGATAGTGCTGTATGGAATTTCTTCATCATAAGAGAAGTCCCGCTCCAGAAGCAGTAAGAGATGTCTCTGGGAGTGCTGTTGGTTTCTCTCAATCCAGCTGCTGTACTGAGTGCTCCAATCCTCACTAGCACCAGCTTGGCATCCTTGATATCCAAAGAAAGGCAATGAAGCTGCAGAGAGTCTGGAGCACAAGTTCTATGGGGAGTGGCTGAGGGAACTGGGGTGGGCCAGTCTGGAGAAGAGGAGGCTCAGGGAAGACCTCACTGCTCTACAACTCCCTGAGAGGAGGCTGTGGTGAGGTGGGGGTCAGCCTCTGCTCCCAGGTAGCAGTGAAAGGATGAAAGGCGATGGCCTTGAGTTGTATCAGGAGAGGGTCAGGTTGAGTATTAGGAAACATTTCTTCACCAGAAGAGCGGTGAGGCACTGGCTCAGGGAGGTGGGGCAGTCACTGTCCCTGGAGGTGTTCCAGAGCCATGGGGATGTGGCACTGAGGCACATGGTCAGTGGGCATGGTGGAGTGGGCTGGGGTTGGACCTGATGATCTTAGTGGTCTTTCCAACCATAATGATTCTGTGATTCTGTGATTCTGTGATTCTATGACCACGTAACAGAACCATCATCAGGAGTGGACTCCTGGTATAGGAAATAATTACAAGGCTGGTACCAGCTCAGTAGTTTTCAGCTTTTCTTTCACACACACCCCTCCAGCCTTTGTGTTAAGGATCAGCTGATATTCCTGCCATTGCTCAACACATCTCCTGTCTGGCAGGTTAGCAGAGCTCCTGGCCCTGCAGGAAGTCTTATCTGCTTTTCTCAGCCAGAGAGCTGCTGGTTGCAACGTGGCCTCTTAGGCCAAGAGTGAGTTATAGGAAGAAGAAAATCTGATAAGCCATGTGGGTGGTGACACACTGATAAGGTCTAACCTCCTGCTGTGCTGGAGTGATGTTTGGGGATGAAGAGCCACTCTTGGTGGGAAGAGTACAGGAGGCTTTGAGGGAGTATTCAAAGCAGATCTTGAACTTTCCTCGCTGGGCATCCCAGAGTTACTTTTGGTTCAAGAGGGCAGCTCTGGGCTTTCTCACACTTTCTGTGCGAGTAATGTTACCAGATGCCATCTGATAACAGGCCTCATCTATAATGCAGCAAGTGCTTGGTTTATCCAGCAACTTTTGCATGTGTGCCTGGCTCCCAGGTGTCAGAAAACCAGAGCTCAGCACCCATGGCAGCCTCTGTACATCCCACACAGCCCGTGTCTTTTTGGCCTCTTGGTTCCTGAGGCTGCAGAAGTAGCTGAGAATGAGGGGCCTTTGTGAGACAAAATTGTCTTTGGTGCCTACGAGTAAATCCAGCTCTCATCCTGGTTTGGCCACGTGCCAATAGCAGCTTTCTTTTTATAGTACATGTGTATACATGTGCTGACACCACATCCTGACCCCCCGACACAAAATACCTCGTCTGCATGAATGAAGCAATGGGGGTGGCCAGCATTCATCCTCTGCAGGAAGAACAACTTGCAGCCTTCATGCCACTATGTTGTCCTCAACTTTCTGCACACAGGCTTCTTCTGCAGGGTGCAAAAGGACAGCCTGCAAGGCAGTGGGCTTAGAAACAGCACTTCCTTTGCGCTGCTCACTTCTGGCCCTGCAGGGCTGGGATTGCGGCACCACAGGAAGTGAGGAAACACTTGGTTAGCTTTTTGCGCTCGTGGGTTCAGTCCCACGCAGCCCAGCTGGGTCAGCAAAAAGACTGTAGGATGGGAGGGCATGAACCTCAGGGACTCTGGTCCTTACCAGCCAAATCAAAGCCCGGACTGTACATAAAATCACATCCTGCTTTTTAAGGTAATCTCTGTGTCCATGCATACAATGAATTAAAGCAAAGAGCTATAAAAATTCTCATGGGTTTTAATCTGTTTTTCTTTTTATAAATACAGTTTAGTCTTAACCATATCTCTTTTCTCTTTAAGTTCTTTCTTTTTTTATCCTCTCTCCAGATATAACTAGGATGAGGATTTCTTATTCCTCTGGAGGAACCAAAGGGTCAGGGGCGCAGTGGCTCAGTGAGAGGAAGAACACAACTCCCATGGCCAGAGGGCAGTGAGGACACACAAGGAGATGTGTGATGCTCCATGAGCTGGCCTGTGAAGGTGAAAAGCAGAGCTTGCACCTATTCCAGCTTTTCTGTAACATGGCATTTAAAAATAAATAATAAGAAGAAAGCCTGTTATCACTACCCTTTAAAAAAATTCTTGTCTGTTTTAATATTAGGGGTTGCGCTCTAGGTTTGCTCTTTTAAGAAGCAAAAGAGGCCACAACATGCATGAGCTACCCAAAGACTCCTCCCAAAAAATAACTGACGAATGGGCATTTTTCTGCGCTTTTAAGGTAATGTTCTATTTCCTCCTGTCTCCACTTTCCCTGGTGTGTACATACACACAGATGAAGATGGTTGTGTACTTGCACACCTGCAAATTTAAGATTTTCAACAGATACAAATTTAGGCATAGAACTGAGTAAGCCACCTATGTAAATGCACTTGCTTTCAAAGGTGTCCAGGTGAGTGATGCTGAGCTGGAAAAGGGGCTCAGCCCCACCGAAAACCAGTGCCAGGCAGAGACGGGCAGAAATTCCAAGAGCCTTCTTCATCTGCAGTCTGTGTTCACATCAGGGGAGTGAGGAGAAGTGATGCAGAAGAGCTTTGGAGAGGCTTGGGGAAGGTCTCTGCGTATTTGCTGGAGTGGGTCAACACAGACGTGTTTCAAATGAAACTGCAGCGGTTCTGCTGCTAACCCAGCCCCACAGCAGCCCAAATCCAGCTGAACCACACAGAATGGCACCAATCCCATGCCGTTCATTGTAGCAGCTCTTTGCTGGGAGAACTAATTAATTAGTTTCTGTAAAGTCCTTTGAAGGTGTAAAGTGCTAAGTAAGTGCGGAGCGGTATTACCCAGAGGGTGTGGGCTTCCAAGTGTAATGGGCACCATTTAAATATGAGGATTAGTAAACTCATCTGAAAATTTCTTTAAAATGAAAAAGAGCGATATGCCAAGAGGAGGATCTCTGCAGATTTTGGCTTTCCATACAAGTGTTTCTACGTTAGCACAGCTGAAATGTAGCAGTCATTTGGTAATGCTGACCATGAAGAAGAGTCACTAAAACAAGTCAGCTCCCAGGAGCATAAGCCCTCAGTTTGTGATCCTTGGTCTTCAGCCTTAACATACCAGAATGAACAGGAAGTTTCTCCTTTAATAATACTCTATTTTAAAGTTGATTTGATAGAAATGGGAGAATAAAATTCCTGAGAAACAAAAAAATAAACAAAGCAGAAGAAGAGCAGTCCTTCTTTAAAGATCATTTCCTTTCATGCTTACCACACTGATGGAAATCAGCTATTGGCTTTAGCAGTAGATTCTGACTGGAATGGGTTCTGCGCTTTATAGATAACTTTCAGTGTTCTACAGCAATAAAAAGTGTGTTAAAAGGACGTGGTTCAGAAGGATGACATTCTGCTCTTGTTGCTGTACAGGAAATGAATTTGCAACAGAGTATTTTCCTATGATTTTTCTGGCAATTGTTTTTCTGTTTCTGGCAGACTTTACATGCTACCCTGAGTTCCTGTGATTTACAATCATATTTTAAAAGTAAGTTTTAACTCTGAAATGGCAGCTTAAATTGCAGACAAATCATAGCATTACCATGAGAAAAAAAAAAATCCTGACATGGATGACTATTCTGTGTACTCGTGCTTTCTGTTGTAAACACATTTTGGGGAGTGTGAATCTGTTCATTACGTATGGCTTGAATGAAGTGACAGATAGCAACATGCTCACCAGCAGGTGTTTCTTTGAGGCCAGCGAACAGCCACAGCCAGCAGCAGGGCTGAAATGCAGCTCCAGGAAAATCACAAGCACTTATGAAACGTGGGCAATTAGATTTAGCCACTGCTGCTTGGCCCGGTCCAAAGTCCATAGAAAGATTCAGAATTCTTTTCCTTCCAGACTTTAAGTAGAAGGTATCTGAGTAGATCTGAGTCCTAACATTTCTTCCCCAAAGCCTTGTCCCTGAAATTCTTTGTCAGGGCATACAAACCCAGGTTTCGGTCTCTGAATTACACCAATGTATTGCCACGGCTGAGCAGTCGTGAACTGAAAAGTAAAGTGGGTGTTGGTTTATGTTATTTCCTCACTGTATACCTGTCAAGGCACCCATGTTATTTTTTCACATGCTCTGTGTCATGCCCATTGAGCTGGCCTTGTAATTAGCTGAAACTTCTCCCTGCCAACCATGTGGAGAGGTGTGAGATACACGAGGTAAGGGCATTTATTTCTAACTTCCTGGTCTGTGTTTCTACTGCTCCCCTTAGCCCCTGTTCCCAGTGCCTCTGCCCGAATGAAATGAAGGAGATCTCAGAGTAAGATAAAAAGATGAATCGCTTTCCCTCCATGAGGTATTAAGGAAGAGGAGGGATTAAGAAAGAAGCCTCAATCCCCGTTTGCATGGCAGCACCCATGATCCCAAGTAAGGATGAAGGTAACCACAAAGTGTCAGCAGCATAATCAGAGTTCAGTATGTTTAAAACATGTGCTGTCCTCTACTTCCTTGCTCTCAAGTTCTCTCTCTGTTTTTACTTATCCATCTGTGTGGATGTTCCTCATTCCCTTCTTCCCTTCTGGGCTCTCCACTCCATTCCCAGACCCTGGTTCCTGGAAGGGACATCCTTGAGGACAGGGTATGACAGAGACCCTGGGGCAATGGGGACTGACAGGAGGAAGAGGGGATACAGAGAGGAGGCCGCTGCTGCCTCTACTCCTCTGAGCAGACCCGAAGCAATTTTTTGTCAGATACACAGCAAGAGGTTGGGTGTCGTTACATCATTGCTGTAGAATGCATGTTAGTGGCTCGGCAGCTCGGCTCCGTATTTGGTGGGAGGAAAACACAGTGTGTCTGCATGTTTGGCAGCACTTGGCCCTGCAGCAAACCGCAGTGCCTTGGTGCTATGGTGGTACCAGCCCCAGCTGCTGCTATGTCTTTTTTCTTTTTTTAGGTGGAGAAAAGTAAATCAAACTTTGGCTTCTGCTTTACAGTCAGCTGCTTTTGCAGGCTTTGTTACTTCAAAATCGTATTTTAGAGGCAGCTGCACCGCTGATGTCTTAAAGAAACCATCCCCATGCGAGTAACACCCTGCAAGCATGGTGTCCTTGCAGGGATGTGTTGGCTGGGTTTTGGGCTGAGCCAAATGAGCCCTTGGAACCTTAAGATTGCATTCAGCTGGCTGCTCCTACAGAGCAGAGCATCTGAGTGCTTGCCTTTATAACTAGATTTTTTTTTTTTCTTCAGTGAAGTAACTTGAATTTTTGAGTCATGTTTATTCACTTCCTAATTTGCAAGAATTAAGTAATTCACAATGGCTGTCTCGGTCCGGGCTGTGAATTGGTGAATAGCTATTGTACTAAGAGGTCTCTCGGATGTTGAATTTAATTTCTGAGGGCTTGGAAGAACCATGCATCCTCTGCTCACAGATTTCCCTGAAGTACACTACATGGTGATGATAATTACACTGAATGCATTACTTGCATAGTCTTTTTTCCAGTGGTCATCTGTAAAGCAGTAGTGTCTATTTTCCAGGTGCTCTGTTGAATCATTGTACTGGTGCTTGTCTTTAATTCTTTCTTCTCTCTCTTCAGTGCCCTGAATATTATCTGTTTAAACTTGAAAGTTTTCAGCATAATTACAGGCTAACAATTTGAGCTCAGACATACACACCCTTTCAAAGCTGGCTTTGAAAACAATTATTTCCAGCTCACAGGTGGGATATACAAACTGCCAACATTCTCCGGCCGCATGCTGTGGGCCCAGACAAGCCCTGCCAACCATCCCCAGCAGCCTTTTCACCTGTCTGGACGGCACGTCCCACCATGCGTTCAGGTCCAGGGCTGCTCTGTCTGCCTATGAGATGAACTGCCATCACAGGTGGATGTTTTCTTTCTGCCCCATCTTCCAGTTGTTCAGGAAAACATCCCCATGGCAGTAGAACTGCTGCAGCTGGCCATGTAGCTGAATGCAAATATGTATGAACTTTGACGCTGTTAGACTCAGGGATGTTTGCAGATGTGGTCAGAAATGTTTTCCTGAGCTGACAAAGCAGGCTGATGCACATGGGCAGCACGGTGCACAAGGAGGCCGAGCATCTCACATGTTCCATGACATCTCTCTGCATCAGAGACAGCACCAGGATCTCATTTTATCTTTAACAACCTTTTTAATGCTCTCGTTACCCAGAAATACCATTGCTACTGCTCCTTAGAGAAGGGGAATACCTCCAATACTAGGACCGCCCCTCCTCAGACCTCTCATTGCATATAAGATTTCTCTCTCTTTTTTAAAATCTTATTTTAGTGACAGACTTCTGTGGTTAGGGTGCTTACTGCTTCTTTCAGCACATTGCAGTGAATCTCAGGGAGAACAAGAGGACTTTGAACAGGGAACAGAATGGGATGTTGCAGGTGAATGACTTGCAAAGGATCCAGGAACGAAAATGTCTCACAAGGGTGAGAAGTTGGACTGTGAAATACTGGAGGTTGCTGTCAGGCTGCTAAAAGACACAGTTAGGGCAGAATGCATGGAACACGTGGATCCAAAAATGCCACGCATGAGACAGCGCAATGGCCAAGCAAACTGCTTGGGCGCATCAGCTGTGCTCTGCTGAGCTGTGTGTTTCCTGGACCAGTAGTTGCTCCTGTACTTGTTATCTGGGTATGAACACTTATTTTGCTTATGTTTGAGTCATTTTTGTTTGTTTGCTTGTTTGTTTTTGTTTTGTTTAGTTTAGATTTGTTACCTGGGTGTTGGGGATGAGAAGTTTGCAGGGGAGACCCTTCAGGTCCCAAGAGCAGTGTATAGGTGCAGGGGAAACACCAATGCAATAATTCCGGTGTCATTATGGAAATCGCTTTTGCTTTTCACTTGCCCAGTCACTTCATGATGGCTTGAGTGAATCCTTATTCTCTCCAAGATGAGAGTTATCTCTTACCTCCCATTTCCACTCCTTTCACAAAGAAATACCAGGTTGCCTTTTGCCAGCAAGAGGCACAAATCAGCCTTCACTCTTCCCTCCAGACCTTCGCCTGGCTCTGGTGCTGCAGGTTGCCAGTAGCAGGGCAGGAGAACCATGGGAACTGGGGGGAAAAGAAAACCGAACATCACATTTTTTCACATCCATTCCTTCACATCCAAATTTGAGGAGGTGGCTGCTGTGTGTGACCTCCCTCCATGGGGATGCCAACACAATTCCTAACGCAGTAACCATGCAGTAAGAGCTGTGGTCCAGCACCACATCCAGCTCAGCAACACGTGGGAGAGCAAGGCGCAGCGTGGCTCACCTAGAGCAGTTTTCTTTATGGCAGAGCGTAACACGTGAAATATGAAATGCAAGGTGGCAACATTCTGCTACAGAAAAAGTAATGGTGCTGAGAACCCCAACCAAAAGCTTTCCCAGTAATGTGGCAGGGAGATGCAGGGAAGAAATGGCAGAAATGTAACACAGCAGAGGTAATTAAACACAAACTGAATGCAGACACTGTCAGTGGAAGATGTACGGTGCAGCAGAGCACAAGGAGCTTAAGGATTTCTCAGAAAAGGAGCCAGCGTGCCCTGGTTGCTGCTCAGCAGTGACACACTGGGCACACACGTGCAAGTATTTGCATTTAAAACCGTAAGAACTTAATGACTTGTTCCATAAAAAAATATTTTATTTTTCTGCTTTAAACTTATGTTGTGTATTACAACTAACGGACGGCATCAGCTGATGTATGTCGGGATGTGTGGGCCTTTGTTCCAGTCGGGATAATCTGCGCTTGTCACATGCGGCGCACGGCATCGGGGCCGCGATGCGGTGCCGGAGGCGCTGTTCTGCCCTTCCCGGCTCCTGCCGCGCAGCCGGTACCGGGCCGTTCGGGCCCTACCAGGCCTCCCCGCCCAGCAGCCCGCCGCAGGGACCGCGCCGGGCCTCTCGGCCGCGCCAACATCCCCGCCCCGGGCAGAGCGCGGCGCTCTCAGCGCTCGGACCTCCGCGCCGGTAGGGGGTGCCCGCGTGCG